>NC_081557.1:94277369-94384395 GCF_022355385.1 Mustela nigripes
CGAGGGATGCTACACTTATGGAGGGGAAAGGGTGAAGAGGGGGTGCAAGGCGCCAGCTTTTGCTTTGTCCTCAGCCAGCCTCCTGCTCCCTCATCAATACTAGCGTTATTTTGGTTCATACTTGCGTGGCCTATCTTCACATCCTCATCCCCTCACGACCAGCATACTGACATTGATGTAAAGTCAAGATACAGAACATTTCCGTCACCCCAAGTCTCCCTCACGTTGCCCTCCTTAGCCACTCATTCTCTCCTCCCACCCCCCCTCCTCCTTAACCCCTTTAGCCCTTGTCAACGATTTACCCGTTCTCCATTTCTAAATTTCATCATTTCAAAAATATTATGTAATGGATCCACATAACATATGAGTCATAAAGATGAGCAAGGACAAAGGATTTTTGTACCAAATCCTTAAAATTAGACATATAAGGAGGAAAGTCTCTTTAAAATAGTAGTAGCAGGGCTAGGGTCAGCAGTCAATGGTCAATTGCATTCTTAGTTCAATTACCTCATTCTTTAATAACCCATAGCTTTAGAGCCCTATAAGAGTGGTTAGATGGCTGCAACGACATGGATGGAACTAAAGGATATTATGCTGAGAGAAATAAGTCAGTCGGAGACTATTATCATATGATTCCCTGATATGGGACAATTATCATACGATCTCCCTGATATGAGGAAGTTGAGATGCAACATGGGGGTTTGGAGGGTAGGAAAAGAATAAATGAAACAAGATGGGATCAGGAGGGACAAAAACCACAAGAGACTCTTAATCTCACAAAACAAACTGAAGGTTGTGGGGGGCGGGGAGAGGGTGGTGGGGTTGTGGACATTGTGGAAGGTATGTGCTATGGTGAGTGCTGTGAAGTGTGTAAACCTGGCAATTCACAGACCTGTATCCTGGGGCTAATAATACATTATATGTTTATAAAAAATTTTAAAAATTTAAAAAATAAAGAGTGGTTAAATGGAAATCCTGCTTCCTGTTACCCTGCCGGCTTAAATGTAGCCATACCCTTTCTTTCCTACTTCCTGGATATCTCTGTTCATTTTTTTCCATAAGAATTTAATTATAGTCAAGTCTCTCCCATATGGGGAAAAAAATATTTTTGAGCCTCCTATTTCCTTTAACTACTACCCTAACTTCTACTTATTCCCCAAACCCACTCAGTTAAGCTCCTCATGAGTTCTCTTCAATCCCTGTGCTCATTTTCTCTCCCACCACTCACTTCTTTAACCAGGGTTTTTTTTGTCTTGTTTTGTTTTTTTTCCCTCCGCCCCTTGAGGCAATATAATTAGCAATTTCTTCTTCTCACTCTATAGCTCACCTAAGGAACTGCCACCGACTCCAATGACTTGAACTGCCATTTATATTCTGATTCTCAAATCAGTCTTTTAAAATGAGGTCTTTCTCTGCTTCAACAGTCAATTGAAGCAACATCTCCATTTGGATACCCTAAAAACACCTCAAACGAAGACTGTTAATATCTAAATGTTACCTTTTTCTCCCAAAACCATTTATCCTACTGTTCTATAGAATGGCCTGTGTCAGCCGGGCATCTGTACATCCTGAAATAATTCCTGCTTATAACTCCAGCTCTTTATCCCCAGAGTTAATCGCTATTTCTGTCAATCCCAAACTGACTTTTCTCCATCCTCATTGTCAGTACTTTACTTTAAATCACCATTACTTCCTACCTAGATCCCTGGACAGCCTTCTGTTATTTGATAGGTGTTTATCAAGCACTTACTATGTTCCAGGCACTTGAGCTATACCAACAACTAAATAGATAAAATGCTTGCTCTTATGCAGGTTACCTTTTAGAAGGGGAAGATAAATGACGGTCAGTGAACATAATAAATACGTAAATTATGCAATACTTCAGAAAGTGGAAAGGATTTTTGCAAAGACATCAGATGGAGTAAGGGAAATGCTAAGACCCAACATGGGGGCTGTTTCTAGTGTTTAATAAAGAAGACAACATTTGAGCATTGAAAGACCCTAGAGGACCCGCACCCAAGGACGCACTCACAGACCACTGGATGCAATAAGCAAGAGGATTTTATTCGGGCATGCTCGGACTCCCAGGGACACTTGACCATGAAATCCGCGAGGGATGGGTCAGTGTCTGAGAGCCCCGATCTGTTTCGGGAGTCCCTTAATATAGAATTTTACAGTCCATTACATCAGAGCCCTCACTTTTCTAGCCAGTAATTTCAAAGCATTACAGTAAGGCCTACACACAGGTAGCCAATCCTTTAAAACCAACCATACATTCTGGCCAGTCACCGTTCAGGTAGTGTACAGTAGAGGGTACGTGTTGAATTGCACGTTTCTAACCTTTATCTGTATACGTGCTGAACCGCACGTCTCCAGCTAGCGTACGTGCTGAACCGTACGTCTCCGGCCTTGGTACGGGAGGCAACCCTTATCAATTTTACTTAGTAGTAGGGGAAATTCTTAACAGGGGAAGGGTATAACTTTATTTGATTACACAGCGAACGAGGGTTTAAGCAATTTTTCATTTCTTAGCAAAGCATTAGAAGCATTATTATACAGAAGTCAGAAACAGCTGGGTTAAACACAGATTTTTGCTATTCGTTATCCTGTTATGCTGCTTGCTGACTCCCTTATCTATGGTCAGCTGGCCACAGTTTCTTAGTTAGCATAAGCTGGTTATAAAAAGAATGTTAAAACTTATAGGCTATACTATAGTTCTGACCTGGGGTCCTTCAGCATAAGACTTGAAGGAAGAGAGTTAGCTGTGTGGAAACCTGGAGGAAGAGGAGCCAGAAGAAACAGCCATTGTAAGAATGTCTCGGGCCAGCTTACGTGGGTGTTTGTTTCCTCTGTTTAACTGGGCCTGAAACACTGTGGTAAGAAGTCTGCACCGTTCCGTGCTACATGGAGAGCCACTAAAGGTGGTTAGGGTAACACATTCAAATTTTCATTTTAGAAATATCATCTCAGACTCTTGAAAAGTGCCAGACGCACAGTCTATAGTCAACAAATGTTTGTCGAATGAATGATGAGAGCAGGCTTAGACGGAAGGCAGGGAAATTAATTAGACGACTATTTCAACACCCAGGATGAGGAATGACAGAGAACTGAACTAGATCGAGACAAAAGAGATGGAGAAAAAAGGATCGATTTGAGAGATATTTAGGACGTAGAATTGATGAGGCTTAGTGGCAGATTGCTTGTGGAGTTTTGGTTGCGTTGACTAATGAGCTGTGGCAACACGGGAGAAATGGGAACAGGAGCAGGGAATTTGTTTTCATTCAGTTTTGTCGGTGCCAAGAAGGGTGGTAAGAGAGATGAGAAAGTCAGCACATTTCTTCGGTTACAGCCCCAGTGAAAGACTGAGGTGGTGAGAAGTACATACGAGGTCTCGGCTCTGGAGCTACATCAGCAGAGTCTCAAACTTTAGGGGCATTGATGAGGGAGCAAGAGGCTGGCTGAGGACAAAGCAAAAGCTGGCACCTTGCACCCCCTCTCCACCCGCTCCCCTCGGTAATGTGTGTGACATTCCTCAGCCTCGGGCACCCCTGACCGCCATAGCCTCGGGCACCCCTGACCGCCATAAACGAGAAACAAATAGTTAACTTGCAGAGATCACAGTCCTGCAAGACAGAGTCTCCTTTGGTTTACAAATGTCCTAGAGATTTACAACAAAGAAGTTACCTCATAAATAGCCCAATTTCCAAAGGCACATAACTCAGTTCCTCAAGCCCTAATGTCCCCTCCCCTCCATAAAAACTGAAGGAGGCTGAGGTAGAAGGAAAAGTAAAGTTAAATTTCTTCTAAACCCAGATCTCACTAACAAGGACGCTTGATAGCAGGAATGTAACATTCCACCAGGAGACTCCCAATTGTCTTTATGTTATTGCCTCATTAGAGGGAAGGCGGCTTTGGCTTGATAGTAACCAGGCCTTCAATATCCTGACAGTCTTTTTTACCCCAATAGCCCTTCTGAACACCCCTTTGTCCTCACCTACCCAACTCCTGTGTATATAACCAGCCACTCCTCACATCCCAGGGGCTTTAAAAGCCACCATTTTGCACCAAAGATGTCTCAAGAATTCTTTCTTGGTCATCGGCTCCAGACTTCAGCCCACTGAGCCTCACCTGGGATCTAGAACTTCATCAGGCATAGTAGCAGGGGAGCTTGTCCATACTTAGTAATCTCAGGCTTAAGCCCAGAGATTTTTTTTTTTTTTTAGTAGTTTGGGAGCAGGGCCCAAGAATCTGCATTTTGCACCCATGCACAGACATGGCTCTTGTTCTGGTGTGTAGAATGTCCAGACCTCACTTTAAGAAATATCAATGTTAGTGAAAGACCCGCAGATCCCCTTACCCAAGAATCCAACACTGCCACAGGATGCAATCAGCAAGAGGTTCTTTATTGTTACGCAGGCGCCTGCGGGTGGTCAGCGCGCGCCTGCGGGTGGTCAGCAGCTCCTGCTAGCTGAGCACACCTGGCTGGGGTGGTGCAGGATTTTTATAGACAGGTACAAACAAGTCCCGGATGGGACGGGGCCGATTGGCTGACAATTTGAACATTTGAAAAAAGGCATACTTGGTGTTAGCGGATTGGCTTTGGAAGACCCCTCGCGCGAAGAGAAAGGCGGGAAGGGGAAACAAAGAGGGGAAGTTTGACCTTATTACTCAGCAGAAAGACATCCTGCTTACCTGACTATGCAGCCCCCTGTCTACGTGACCTACGTGACCATGCAGCCCCCTTGCCTATGTGACCATGCCTCGGCTATTAGGAGAAGGTATCTTGTTCAAACAGGAGACAAGTGTCATGCCCTAAAAGCCAAGCAGTTACAGAAAGGCAAAAGAGCAGTTACATTGAATTCAACCCTGGGGGAAGGGTCTTTTCATTGCAAGGGGAGGAGGGGTACTTTTACACAACAAAAGAGCAGTTAATTAGTTAACGAGGGGGGGGGGTTGTCTTTCATTAGTAGAAGATGATAGGACCTAAGCATGTGTATTAAAAGGTGTAAGTGTGAGAGAAAAGCAAATCAGAAGAAAAAATCTAGAGAGCACAGATTACAGACACAACTCGCAAAGGGAAACAAATCTTCTGAACTATGGTCCGAGAACTCTATAATCAACCAGTTCACATCATTGTCTCAGTGTCCTAGACTTAGTCTTTCTTTCTTTCTTTCTTTCTTTATTTATTTATTTATTTATTTTTTAAGTCATCTCTGCGCCCAACATGGGACTTGAACTTAAAACCTTGAGACCGGGAGTTACATGCTCTATTGACTGAGCCATCCCCTTATGGTCCTTTTTGTTCAGACCTGGAAGTTTATGTTAGACAAAGTTCAGAGAAACTCCTTTAAAAGAAGTAGTGTTCAAATTCGGAAGTGTCTTGATCTCATTGGTGCTGTCCTTGGTGAAAGCCATTGGTGAAAGGTTTGGACTGGAGCAAGATGACAAAAGCCGAAACCTTGAAAGATCACTTTTGCACTAAACAGGTTGGAGAAAGAAAATGTAAAAAGATCAGTTAAGAAAGATTGCAGATGGGACGCCTGGGTGGCTCAGTCGGTTAAGCTGCTGCCTTCGGCTCAGGTCATGATCCTGGGGTCCTGGGATTGAGACCCGCATCAGGCTCCTTGCTCAGCTGGGAGCCTGCTTCTCTCTCAGCCTCTGCCTGCTTGTGCTCTCTCTCTCTCTCTCTTACAAGTAAATAAATAATAAATAAAATCTTAAAAAAAAAAAAAGATTGCAGAAAGGGAAAACTTTAAAAAAAAAAAACTGGCTAGACTATGCAAAACAAATAAGACTCCTATGAGGAAGGTAGAGGGCTGAAACAAATTTCAATGGATTGGAGTCTCAGAGGCCAATGTCAGAGAATTTTTAGACAAGATGGTTAGTGGTTCCAAATACTACAGAGTTAGCTGCATATCCATCTGTCCCTGAAAAACCACGTGTATGTTGTCAAAGGGACCAATGTTAAAAAGAGAAACCTCTCATTCCCATCTTTTCTAAGATTATATGTTTTAAACTTTTAGTTCCTGCCTTGATAATCAAGGCGAGCTTCCAAAGTCACTTTGACCATCCCTGAAATTCTGAAAAAGGAAACAATTTCTACCTTTGTGTGGTATCTTGCCGCCAAGTAAATGACCCAGACAACTAAGAAAAATGGCAACAACTGCAATAATTACGAGCTATGGCATTTGGAAGCAAAGTAAGGATCCTGTCAGAGGACGGTAAAAATAATTACACATTAACTCAAACATAACATGCCTGGGACGCCTGGGTGGCTCAGGTTGAGCCTCTACCTTTGACTTAGGTCATGATCCCAGGGACTTGGAAGTGAGCCCCGGATATGGCTCCTTGTTGGGGGTGGGGTGGGAGAAGGGGGAGTTTGATTCTCCCTCTCCCTCTGCCCCTCCTCCCTGCTTGTGTTCTCTCTCACAAATAAATAAATACTTCTTTTAAAAAAGGACATTGCTCTGCATACTTTGCTCAGAACTTTCCAGAACAGGGTTATTTATGTTCTATACAGCTGCTGTCTCCTGGGTTTTGAGAAAGTTCCATTAGATGTTCTACAAGAAATCAGACACAATGGTCCTTCCTGAAGCCAGGAACCAAACTGGTTGAAAGACTCTTGGTTCCTGACTGTTAGGTTAATTCTTCCATTTGAAGTGACATCAAGAGCTCTGAGCCTTTTTTCTCATCAGGTACTCTGTGGGTATAGCAAAGTTTTAGCACCTGTTTGGACTAAGAATTACACTTTTGTCTGGTCCCCTCTAATGCATCCTAGTGTCTAAGTCTCTCTGGGCTACACAAACGTATGTATTACCTGGTGTTCTCTCTTCCTGACCTTATCTGCCTCATCAAACTTTAAATCTCCCATTTGGTTTTTAGGCAGCTTGTTTCTACCTCCAGCTCTTTAATCTCCTCATGTTGAAGTAGTTGTGAAACATTGCCACGAGGGGCAAGAACACGTTCTTTAGAAAAAACCATTGTTGAAGGGCCAGAATTTTAGTTGTATTTTAAACCTAGAATCCCAAAGGAATGCAGCAAACAGCTAAATTGCGACAGTGTTTCTCAAACTTTTTTGCTTGGGACTCACAGGAAGAAAATCCCATCAAATCTCATTCCAGAGCATACACACAAAACCCAAGTCTGGTAATGATGAAGTTCTAGAACCTAGGTGAGGTTTGGTGGGCTGAGGTCCGGAGCCGACGACCAAGAAAGAATTCTTGAGACATCTTTGGTGCAAAATGGTGGTTTATTAAAGCACGGGGACAGGACCAGTGGGCAGGAAGAGCTGCTGCCCCGGGTTGTGAGGGATGGCAGGTTATGTACCCTGCTGTTAGGGGAAGGTGAGGGGAAGGGAGGTTTCAGTGGAGTTTTCATATGCTAAAGAGGGCCTACAAGGTGCCAAGATGTTCCAGGCCTGCCAGAGGCCTTGCCCTTGCTGCTGGATCAATGTTGTCTTTAGACCAGCCATTAACATTAAGATCGTTGGGAGACTTTTTGGTGGGGTGTCACAATCCTGCTATCAATCGTCTTTGTTAGTGAGATTTAGGACATTTGTAAGCCAGCTTTTGCTTTGTCCTCAGCCAGCCTCCTGCTCCCTCATCAGTAAGACAATACTTATCTTAACTGCATGCAATATACTGTGATATTTTCTAGTTTCTCTATTTTACCCCATTCCATCCTATTCCATTTTTAGAGTACTTTCCCTTGTCCAATGTTTGAAACGCACACACTGACCAGTCTGTGGTTCTCTCTCCTGGCTCCGCCATTGAACCTGAAAATGAGAGTTGGAGGCCCCCACCTGGAGGGTGAGTTGGAGGGTGAGCGTCTTTATCCTGCTCTCTTGGAGCAGCTACAATCATGCAGAGTTGCTCTGGTTCAAGCAGGTCTTTTCTTCAGTGTTGGCGTTTCCCTATGAGCTTCAGTGATCCAAAGCTGAAATGCCATTGGTGGCCACGGCGCACTGGCAGGCCTCCCAGACCTCCCTCCCCTCCGTGACCTGCACCTGCTCACTCCACAGAGCCAGAAGAAAGCTGCCAGGAGGGAGTTCTTCAGTCTGTTTTAAGAATAGATCGAATCACAGCCCACTCACCTGTGGCAGGGTCTTACATATATTTATACCGAACGCATTTCCTTCGTTCATGCCTTTATTTTGCTGTCATGGGGAATCTCCACAGTAAGCAGGGAAAAATACTTGAAAAAGTGGCTGGGGGGGGAAGAGAAGCTCTTATCTGTAGTTCCTGAATAACCAAGGCTTGATTTGGCTAGTTAGAGCGAACTCTGTGGATAGGAGTGCTACTGCCACTAAAGGTGGAACGTGGTCACAGTCCGGCCACTACAGGTGGTCTGTTACCATCATATTACACTGGCCGTACTCAGTTTGCTTTGCTCAGCATGGGGAGATTGACAGAGATAGAAGTGTGGAGAGAAGCGTCAGCTCTCGATGATCTTCTAGTGCTGTCTAGATATCGATACGTGAATAGACATACACACGTGTTTTTCCTATGCATGATACATGCATGTGCATATTATACTTGGGCAAGTGCATCTGCGCCAACCCCTACAGGCATATCAGGACGGTGACCGTGGCATGTCGGAGACTGGCACAGAGACATGGTAGATAATTTCTAAAGGAATTGCTGGGGGCGGGGGGAAAGAGACAATGAGCAGCAGCCAGTCCCTCCCCACCCCTGAGGAGGCCTGTTTCTCTGCTGCCCTGTACTACGGTACTATGACAATTAGAACAGTGGGCCCAGGAGTCTTCAACTAGACCCCGGAGTCTTCTCTCCTACGTGGAATGAAATGAAAACATTTGGCTCCATAAATCCTTGATGATAAAGGCGAGCTCTGGGCTCCTGGTGTAATTACCATGGCCGCATAGATAATTGCATGATAAACAGACAAGGGCTTCATACCCCGAAAATATATAATGAGCTCATGTTGGTTTGTTAATAGTTGTTGAGCCCCAATAATGGGTCCGTGATTAAAGGAGCGAGACTGATATAAAGTGAAGGTCAAGCAAAGCTTTATTTCGCGCCAAGCATCAAGAATCTAACCGAACATTCCGGGACACACCTCTTACAAGAAAGTGCGACCCTTCTCTGTTTCACAGACTAGCTTTTAAGGGCAAAGGCCATGTGTTCGGGCCTGGTCATGCACAGGTGACCAGTGAGATTGTAACACACACAGGAAACTCCACAGTGATGCTAGGTGACCAACTGAGTTACAATTTACCCTAGTAGACATTTGATTTAGCCTATCACACCTTGGTTAGGATTGGCCCCCAAAAGGCTCCCAAAGGGCGGGGCCCATGCTCCTTGGTAACCAGGGAGACAGTATGCATCCCCCCCGCCACTGACTGGATGTCTCCACCTGGCCTGATCCACCTTTGTATCTGGGCTTTGTTACCTGGAGCAGGTTTCCAGGACTTGTTTTTAAGTGAATCCCCTGGGGGAAGGGGAGCAGGGACAGTTTAACTTTAATGAAAGCCTCTTGCTAAGTAGGTCCTTACAGTCAGGGCAGACACTACCTCTCCCTTGTAACAGAGAGCGGGGGACATTGAGGGGGGCCGCAAAACTGGGCTGAGCTCATGGTTCAGCCCCTGAGGTGAGGCCAGAGCAGCAGACCCCTGACCTGTGTGAGCCTGTAGCCCCCAGGAAGGAGGGTTCAGCTCCACAGTTCTTGAGACGGATCTGCGAGGAAATAAACCTGATGGATGGCTGATCTTTGGCTGAAGTGAGTCCTGATTTGTGCTTCTCAATGTTATTTTGCCTGGCGGGGAGTGGGGGAGGGTAGTGAGGTTGCATTTGGGGAGAAATGGTGTTAGGTACTACAAAGCACGTTTTTCCTATTGTGTTAATTTTACTCAATGATTGTGAGTGTTGGGGGGGTGAGATTAAAGGTTTTTAATTGGTGAGTAACTTCAGACATTTTTGTCAGTCTGAATTTCAACCATAGGAAAATGCAACATTTGCTTGTTATTAAAAAAAGAAAGAAAGAAAGAAAAGAATTTCAGTCTCTGAGCAGGATCTTAAATAGCAATATCCGAAGGCCCCTGGAGGTTAAGGTTTATTCTTTCTTTTCGGAGTACATTTATGGAAACCTTTGAGCTAAACTCTGAAAAACGGTCTTGGTAACATGCTCAGAGAAAACCATGAGAATGTGTGAGTGTATTGTCAGCCCCCTTGTGGGAGAAGTTGCTCTGACTTCATGAACCTAACTGTCCAGTCTGGGGACAGTGGGGGAAAAAACAAACATCTGTTCTAGGCAGAACATTAAGAACCCATTCCTGATATTTCCATTCATTTGGAAGAATATTAATCATTTTCAAGAAAGTGCCCAATATTCTCCGCTTCTTCCTGCTTAACAAGGCCTGCTCCGACTAGTGCTGCCTGGGCAGGAGGGGAAGCCGTCTGATTCGGGGATTCAGTATTAGAAAGACCGCTGACCTACAGACACTCCACGTTCTCCAATTTCAGCTTTCTTACACATAACTGTGGATTTTGAGGGGGTGGTTCTCCCTTTGCTTACTCGTTTCTATTTCTAAACTCATTCTGAACTCAGTAGAGAAGAGAGAAGGTATTTATTAGAACCTCCTTTTATTATTTTTTAAAGATTTTATTTATTTGAGAGAGAGCACTAGCAGGGTACCAAGGGCAGGGGGGCATGGAGAGAAGCAGAGGGAGAAGAAGACTCCCTGCTGGGCAGGGAGCCAGACATCGGGCTCAATCCCCGAACCCTGAGATCATGACCTGAGCTGAAGACAGATACTTAACCGGCTGAGGCACCCGGGCCCCCCTATAACCTCTTTCAAAAAAAAGCATGAATTGTGTCAGTACTACAAGCTATCAACTACATTTAAACTTTTTGTTCATCTTCTCACTGAAGTGTTATAAACTTGGAGAGGTAGAAGGCATTATTCCCATCGCATACATGGAAAAAGGGAGACTCAGAAAGGCAACTCTAGTCCATGGCCTGTTCTGTAAAAGTTTTTCTTGGAAGGCCACCATGCCCATTTGCTAACTTATTGCCTATAGTTGCTTCTTTACCTACAACAGCAGAGTAGGGAACAGAGCTGGGTAATTATGACTGAGGTCCTGTGAGCCACAATTCTAAAATTCTTATTGTCTGGCCCTTGCCAGAAAAAGTTCACTGACGACCCCTGGGCTAACCAATCTAATAACCTGTTGGATTAGGAAGAGTAAAAAAGTGAGTGGCTTGCAAGAAGAAGAGGTTGTGTCCGCTAAGTGGTGTAGCAAGAGGCAGAGAAATTATGCCTAATGACAGTTGTAATATGTGCCCAGGGGTCTGATTTGTGAAGTGGTAGAAAGAGGAAGGTCACCAGATTGAAGACATGTAAGAAACTATGAGGACTTAGATGCCATATGTGTCATCCTTGAGGCTATTAAAAACTCATCGAACGGGGAGGAAGGTCAGGAACTCCATACTAAACTCCTTCACAATGTAAGAGAGATTGACAGATGTCAAAGGAGGGCAGTGAGGGGTATTAGCAGAAGAGAATGATCCTCCGACACAGGAGAAATTCCACAGAGCAGGGTGGGATGCATGAAACCAAGAATGGTTTTCATCCCATATTCCATAGTTAGTGTCCTCTGGTCTCAAACAGAGTGAACAGATTGTCCCTCAATTTGTTCCCAACATGTTGTCCATTCCATTATTAGAGCATATATCCCACAGATACGATTTTTTTGTTGTTGTTTGAACAACTTCGTTGAGTTAGAAAATACACACCATAAAATTCACCCAGTTTAATTATACAGTTCACTGACTCTTAATAAATATACTTAGGAAACCATCACCAAAAATCCATTTTAGCACATTTCCATTGTCCCCAAAAGATCCCTTATATCCGTCTGCAGTCCCTTCTCATTCCCACTTCCAGCCCTAGTGCCTATTAATCTGCTTTCAGTCTCTAGGCCTTTTCTGGATGTTTTGCGTAAATGTAATCATTCAATATATGGTCTTTCACTTGGCATGTTTTTTGAGGTTTTATTCAAGTGGCAGCAGGAATCAGTATTTTATTCCTTCATATTGTTGAGCTATAATCCACTGCACTCACAGACCATATTTATCCATCAGTTGATGGACATTCAGGTTGTTTCTCCTTTGGAAGTCTTCCCAATAATGTTGCCATGAACATTTATGCACATGTTTTTGTGTAGACCCATGCTTTCACTTCTCTTGGGTATATACCCTAAGAGTAGAATTTCTGGGCATATGGTAACTCTGTGTTTCACATTTTGAGGAGCTGCACGACAGTTTTCCAAAGCAAATGGACCATTTTATATTTCCACCAGCAATGTATGAGGATCCCAATCCTTCCACATCCTTGGCAAGACTTGCTTTTGTTTTTTTTCTTTATGGCTAGTCCAGTGGATATTAAATAGTATCTCATTGTGATGTTGACTTGCATTTCCCTAGTGACTAATGATGTTGAATTTCCTTTCGTGCGCTGATTGGCATTCTGTACACCTTCTTTGGCAAAATGTCTATATATCTCTTCTGTCCGTTTTTAAATTTGTTTATTTGTTTTTATTATTGAGTTGTAAAAGTTCTTTATATAACTAGATGGAAGTACCTAATTGGATGTATGAGGGCAAATATTTTCTCCCATTTTGTGGGTTGTTTCATGTTTTTTTTAAGTGGTGTCCTTTGAAACACAAAAGTGTTCAGTTTCAATGAAGTAGAATTTATTTTTTTCCTTTTCTTCCTTGTGTTTTGGGGGTCCTATCTCAGAAGGCTTTGTCTAACTAGGGCCACAAGTAGTTCCTTGTATATTTTCAAGAGTTTTGTAGTTTTCCTCTGATATTTAGGCCTATAATCTATTTTGAGTGAATTGTTGCATATGCTGTAAGGAAGTAGTCCAACTTTATCCTTTTCCTATAGATACTGAATTGTTCCAGCACCATTTGCAAAATAGACTATTCAGAGTGCTCCTTTCCATTGAATTGTCTTGGCACCCTCACCAAAAATCAAGCAATTATTAATATGAGGGTTTATTTCTGGACTGTGAATTCCATTCCATCCATTTACAACTTGATCTTCATGCCAAGACGACACCAGCTAAATTACTATTACTTCGTAGAAGGTTTCAAATTGGAAAGTGTGAATTCTCTGACTTTTTTTTTTTCTCTCTGAGATTGTTTTAACTATTCTGTGTCCCTTGAATTTCCACAAGAATTTTAGGACCAACTTGTTATTTTCTGAAAAAAAAAAAAAAAAATCCACTGAGAATTTGATAGAGATTGTGTTAAATCTGAGGATCAAATTGAGGAAAACTGTCATCCTCGTAATATTAAGTTCTCTTATCCATGAATGAAAGAGATCTTTCATGTTTTTAAGGTCTTTAATTTCTTGCAACAGTGTTTTGCAATATTTATATTATAATCTTTGTACTTATTCTTAACTATTAGATTTTTTTGCTGCTAAAAATAAAATGATTTTCTTAATTTTCAGATTGTTCATTGATAATTTATAGAAATACAATTCATTATTTATGGCCACGGACTTTATTTAGAAACCTGTTCAGACTTTATATTCTAATTAGTCTAGTTTGTTTAGAAATATAAATTAAAATAATCTAATATTATTGGAAATAAAATCTAAGGCATGTATTTTATAATTATTTTAGTACTTCCACGTCTTTTAAATTTTTGTTTAAATTCCAGTTAATGTACAGTGTAAAATTAGTTTCAGGTGCATAGTACAGTGACACAAAACTTGAATACAACATCCAGTTCTCATCACAACTAGTGCTCTCCTTAATCTCCATTACCTATTTCACCCATCCCCCACCTCCATCTTTGCTCTAGGAACCATCTTGTTTGTTCTTACAGATTAGAGTATGTTTCTTGGTTTGCCTCTCCCCCCCCCACCCATGATTGTTTTGTTTCTTAAATTCCACATGAGTAAAATCATATTTTATTTTTCTTTCTCTAACTTATACTATATCATAATAAAGGGAACAATCCAATAATGTCTAACATTTATAAACATTTATGCACCCATCACGTATCTCTCTCTCTCTATTTATCTATATATGACATAATGACAGAGAACAGTAGGAAAAAAATGAGGGGCCCCTGGATGGCTCCCGTGGTTTAGTGTCTGCCTTCAGCTCAGGTCATGATTTCAGGGTCCTGGAATTGAGCCCTGGATCAGGCTCCCCACTTTGCAGGGAGTCTGCTTGTGCTTCCTCTTTGCCCCTCTCCCCACTTGTATTTTCTCTCTCTCTCTCTCTCAAATAAATGAAAATTTTTTTAAAAGTAAAATAATGAAATCAAGAGGTGGTTCTTTGAAAAGATAAACAAAGTTGACAAATCCTTAGCCAGACTCAAGAAGAAAAAAAAAAAGAACCTAAATAAAATCAGAAATGAGGAAGAAGTAACAACTGACACAACAGAAATACAAAGGGACAAGATTCAACATCCATTAATGATAAAAACTTTCAACAAAATCAGGATAGAGGGAACATACCTGAACATTATAAAGGCCATATACAAGAAACCCAAGGCTAACATCTTCCTTGAGGTTGAAAAGCAAAGCTTTCCATATAAAGGTCAGAAACAAGACAGGATTTCAACTGTCATCACTTTTATTCAACATAGTACTGTAAAAGTCCTAGCCAAATCAGAGAGGAAAAAGAAATGAGGCATCCATAATGGTAAAGAAGTTAATCTGTCACTGTTCACAGACAACGTTATACTGTCCGAAGAAAATCCTAAAGATTCCACCAAAAAAACTACTAGAAAGTAATGAATGAATTCAGTAAAGTGGGATGAAATAAAATTATTAGCCAGAAATTGGTAGTGTTTTTATACACTAACAACAAAGTAGCAGAAAGTGAAATTTAAAAAGAAACACACTATTTACAAATACATCAAAAAGAATAAAATATCTAAGAATAAACCTAGCCAGAGATGAAAGACCTGTACTCTGAAAACTCTATAAACGAGTAATGAAAGAATTTGAAGGTGACACAAATGGAGAAATAGTCCCATAGATTGGAAGAACTGATATTTTCAAGTGTCCATATTACCCAGAACAATCTACAAATTCAATGCAATCCCTGTCAAGATACCAATAGTATTTTTCCCAAAACTAGAACAAATAATACTAAAGTTTGTATGGAACCGCAGAAGAACCTGAATAGCCAAAGCAATCCTGAGAAAGAAGAACAAAGCTGAAGTATGATAATCCCAGATATCAAGGTATACTACAAAGCTATAGTATCAAAACAGTATAGGACTGGTGCAAAAATAGATACATAGATCAGTAGAACAGTACAGAGACCCAAGAAATAAACCCACATACATGTAGCCAATCCATCTATGACAAAGGAGGAAAGAATATGCAATGGGGAAAAGAAAGTATTTTCAATGAATGGTGCTGGGTGAATTGGACAATCATATGTAAAATAATGAAAGTGGACTACATCCTAAACCATACATAAACATAAACTCAATGGATTAAAGACCTAAATGTGAGACCTGAAACAATAAAAATTTTAGAAGAGAACATAGGCAGCAGTTTTTCTGACATCAGCCATAGCAACCTATTTCTGGTTAGGTTTCCTAAGGAAAGGGAAACAAAAGTATAAAAAAAATATTGGGACTACATCAAAATAAAAATTTTTTGCACAGCAAAGGAAATCAACAAAATAAAAAGATAACTTACGAGATGGGAGAATATACCTGTAAATAATATATCTAATAAGGGGTAAATATCCAAAACACATAAAGACCTCCTACAGATCAACACCAAAAAGCCCCAAACACTCCAATTAAAAAATGGGCAAGGACCTTAATAGCCGTTTTCCCAAAAAGGACATACAGATTGCCAAGTGACACATGAAAAGATGCTCAAAATCACTAATCATCAGAGAAAGGCAAATCAAAACCACAATGAGATATCCCCTCACATCTGTTAGAATGGCTAAAATCAAGAAGATGAGAAACAACAAGCGTTGACAAGGATGTGGAGAAAAAGGAACATTGAATACTGTTGGTGAGAATGCAAGTTGAGTTAGCCACTATGGGAAACAGTATGGAGGTTCCTCATAAAAATAAAAATACCATGATCCAGTAATTCCACTACTGGGTATTTACTCAGGGAAAATGAAAACACCCAATGACGTTTATTACAGCATTATTTACTGGATAGATGAATGGATCAAAACTAGATGGTCTGGACCAGTGTTTCAAGGTGGGGTGGGAAAGTAAACCACATCATTCCCCAGCCTTCCTGCAGCTCCTCCCCATGGCCATTCACAGTGTCAGGGTGGAGCTTTCCTTTGTTACCCTGTCTTCATCTCTCTGGCCATTCTCTTTGTTCAGTGGCTGTTCAGTCAGCCCTCACTTGTTCCTCAGGAGGAATTTTTCTATTTTTAGATGTAGTTCAGGCTCTTCCTACATTTCCATCTTGAACCAGAACACAATTATATATATATATATATATATATATATACACATATATTTTATCTTTTCTCTTGTTGATGAAGTATATCATGTTGATTAGTCTGTGAATATTGAACCCCCCCCCCCACCCCCTGCATCCAACTATACCACAGTTATACTCAGTGGTGTCACGGAATTCCCTTAACTTTTTCTCCTATTTATTATTCTTTTTTCTTTTTGTTGGTTTTTTCTTTTTTTTCTTTTTGTTCAGCTTAGTTGCTTTCCATTACTCTATCTTCTAGCTTGCTGCTACATTTTCCTGCTTCCTCTAGTGTACTACTTACTGCTTCTATTGTATTTTTAATTTTAGTTATTGAGTTCATCATCTATAATTGGGTCTTTTTTATATTTTCTATCTCTTTGTTGAAGATTTCAGTGAGATTGCATTCTTTTCTCAAGTCCAGTGAGTATCTTTATGACCATTACTTTAACTACTCTATTAGTCATGTTCCTTATCTCCATTTTATTTAATTCTCTTGTTGTGATTGGTCCCTTTGTTTCATTTGGGGCATATTCCTCTGTCCCCTCATTTAGTCTAACTCTGCGTCTGTTCCTATGTGTTAGGAAAGTCCGCTATATCTTCTGATCTTAAAATAGTGGTCTTGAGATAGAAGAGATCCTGCAATGCCCAGTAGTGCCATGTGCCCTATTTATCAGAATCTGTTGCTTTGGCGGTATCGCCTATGTGTGTTACGTGTGCCCTATTGTTGTGGGTGAGCCACTTTGTCCTTCAATCCAGTCATCTCAATGGTTTTCTTTGCTAGTTGTGGGCAGGGTTTGGTCCCTGTGCTATTGCTGTGCCTTGGGCTTGACTTTGGTTGAATCAGATGTTTGTTGGTGGGCAAGGCTTGCAGTCAGACCAGATGTCTGCCAGTGGTGTATCTGTTGAGGTTGCAGTGATCCCAAACTACCAGCCTCCCTCTGGGCCATCTCTTTTGAAGTGTTCGTTCATAGATGGGGCTTGTAGTTAGACCCGGTATCTTCCCCCAACCTATTGCTGTAGCTGCAGTTGAACTTGTGTAGGTAGTTATTTCCCACCCCACCCTCACCCCCAGGCAGGACTGCCTTCGGGGTGGTGCTGGCCACTGTCAGGTGTGCTTGCACAATGCTATGCTTGTGGCATCACTTAGGATGGATGCCTACCAACTGATATGGTTTGGATGGGGTGGCTTCACAGGAGATTGTGGGGCTGGGGTACATTAATAGGGTATACACTGGTCTGCTTTGGGGAAGAGACCTGGAACTACTTTTGAGGAGCTCCTGCCTAGGAGGGGCAGGTTGGATGGGTAGATCCAGGTGGGGCACATTGTTAGCAAGAAAGGTGGAGAATGCTTGCTCAGGTTCCCTTACAAAAGCCTCTCGGGATAATTCAGGGAAGCACCCTACAATTTTGTGCCACTCCACTTCTGGCAAATATCTCATTCAACCAAAGTCAAGCCCAAGGCAGAGCAACAGCACAGGGACCAAACCCTGCCCACAACCTATATCTAGGCTGGTGGGCAGTGAAGAGAAATCATAGCAGCCAGCTCTTTTGTTTTTTGAGAACTCTCCTAAAGATTCCTGCCCCTCCTGCACAAGGTCTGACATTAGTAAATAAATCCCCTTTCTGTAGACCCCCAGGCACGTTTCAAACTGTCCTTTCTGTGCTGTATCCCAGTGGTTGTTGGTTATACTGTCTTTTTATGGGTAGGGACTCAGTTTCCCATCTCCTTCCAGCTCTCCCAGAGCAAATCCCACTGATTTTAAAGTTGCTAATGTTAAGCCGCAGTGATTATAAAAACTCACAAAATTAAGTCCTCTGTTTTTCAAAGCCATATATTATGGGGATTTGTCTTCCTAGTGTAGGTCTCCTGTGCCTGAAGTGCCTAGTGTGAGGCCCGCTCTTCTCCTTGTCCATACTTTCAATGCCCCTCTTTCTTGTGGTTATTCTCACAGGTTGGTTAGTTCCCAACTGGGTCTCTACCCTTCTTACAGATTTTCAATATGTCTTCTTCTACAAGTAGCTGTGGAGAATCTGTTCTGCCAGTCTTCAAGTCATTTTATGAGTTATTTATGCTGAAGTAGTTGTTACCTAGGTGTACCCATGGGATGAGTTCAGCTTAGGATCTTCCTACTCTGCTGTCTTCCCGTCCCATTTTTTTGTCCCTTTGTTCCTTCTTCACTGCTTTCTTTTGTATTATGTGAATGTTTTCTATTGCAACTCTTAATTCCTTTGGTGATGTTTTTACTATTTAAAAATTTTTAATGGTTGTTCTGACAATTACCTTATGCAATAGATCCTGGTGATCTGTGGTAATGGTGTTCTATTGTGTGTGTGTGTGTGTGTGTGTGTGTGTGTACATACATGCATGCATTGTTATGTCAATTCAGATTACTCTTTGAGTCACTTATTTTCACTCTGAAGAATTCCCCCTTACTCTTTCTTGTAAGGCAGATCTGTTAGCTATGGATTCTCTCCATTTTTATTTCTCTGGGAATGCCTTTTATTTCTTAACCCTTAATTTTGAAAAATGGTTTTGCTGGGTAAAAGATACTGGCTGATGAGTTTTTTTTGTTTTTCCCATCTCAGTACTTTAAATATATCATTCCAGTGCCTTCTTGCTCCATTGTTTCTGATGCAAAAGCAACTGTTAATCTTAGTATGATTCTCTTGTACATGACTGGTCATTTTTCTCTTTCTGCTTCTTGGATTTTCCATTTGTCTTTCAACATTTTTTTACTGTTTTGTGTCTGGATGTGGACCTTTGTATACTATTCTATTGGAAGTTGGTTGAAATTCCTGGATGTATAGATTTGTGTTTTTAATCAAATTTGAGAAACTTCCAATCATTATTTCTTCAAATTTTTTTTTTTACTTTTTTCTTCCTCTCTTCTCCTGTGGTTCTCCCATTATGTATGTGTCATTGCTTTTAAGTTGTACCGCATATCCCTAAGGATATTTTCTCTCTCTCTTCTTCAGAATGTATAATCCCTATCAATTTATCTTCAAATAAGCTAATATGCTTACTTAAATCTATTAAGGACCACTAGTGGACCTTTTAGTTATTGTCCTTTTCAACTCTAGAATTTTCTTACACTTGTTTTTTTTAATAATTTCTCTGAATTGATCTTTAATGAGATTTTGTCAAAATACCCTTCTCTCTAGAAACAAATTTTCCCTTACCTTATTCCTTTAACATATTTATAACTGTTATTTTGGAGATTTTTTCTACTAGATCTGACACCTTGACCCTCTTTGAGGCCATTTCTTTCTTTTTTTTTTTTTTTTTCCCTTCCCCAATCCTACTTTCCTGTTTCTTTGCATGGATCATATTTTTTTGTTGTTGAAAACTGGGCATTTTAGATAATATATTGCAGTAACTTTATGTTCTAATCTCCGCCTATAAATCGTGATGTTGTTGTTTGCTTGTTTATTTGTTTAGCGACTTGGCAGGACATTTTAGAAAAGCCTGTTTTTCCTGGGGTATGCAGATACTGATGTTCGTCCTCAGAAAGTCTAATCTTGGGCATTCATGTAATCACTCTGAGATGACAGTGGTTTTATCATGGTTCTCCTTTACCGTCTCTTATCTGGATCTTTCTGTTAAGCTCTCTGCTTCTGTGGGTATAACACGGAGCTGCTTGTCCAAATTTGAAGGGTCCCACAATGAAACTAAATCAATAAGCCCAGGGTCCCTAGGAATGCATCCAAAGATTTGGAGAATATTGTGAAATATTTTAACATTGTGGGTTATCTGGTGTAAGTAGTTTTGAATCTATCCTGAGTTGGTAGCTCCATATCTCATTCAATTAATCTCTCTGTCTTGAGAATAGATCAGTTCAGTTAAAGGGTTGTGTCTCATGTCAGGGGATGGTGACCTAACCCAAGTTAGGTCTATATGATGCAAGTGTGTGCACCAGGTATTGAATAAGGAGAAAAAGTAATTGTTTCAGATTTCATAAATCTATATTTAATAAAGTATTTCATAAATGTATACTTTACCAAATTGTTGGAAGCCAGAGTTAGCTTATTGGAAAATTCCCTTTAATCTGGAAAACAAAAGATTAAAAAACCAGCAGTGTTTTAAATGGAGGTCATAAAAAATTATAATCATCCTAATCTGTTCACTCAGTCATATGTAATTAATCATTGATCTTTTGTTAGCAGTTTTATGAATCCCCTTTTTCCTTAGAGTTCTGAATTTTTACCCAGTTCTGTGGTATGACCTAAAATTATCAGAAACTTGTACTTGTCAGAGACCTCTCCATGAATCTCCTTGAAGATGAAGTACTCTTGCAAAAGCATCAGAGTAAAACAATAACTGTTTATAAATGACAAAATGACCTAAAAATGTCAATGGTTAGAGATCTGATGAGAGTTTATTATAATGCAATTGACAAAGAAATTTGATTATTTTGTGACATATATTTTAAAATAACTGGAATTATGACTGGTAACGTTACACATTTGACTTTTAGGAATTTCATGTAACTTCTTGAACACTTATATTAATAATATATATCTATACGAGGATATTTATAAAAAGGTATAGCATTATTTCTTATTTGAGTATACATTCCATGTAATTTAACACATCAAATAAGTCTAGTTTAATGTCTCCTTTTATAAAGAGAGAAAACAAAATTTTTAATATGTTCCAGGGACTCTGAAAACTCTCAAAGTTCCAGTTCAAAAAGACTTCATTTAATCTTGATTTGAGAAAGTTTGTCAAAAGTACCAAAATGTTTTGGATGTGTGACTAAATAAGATCAGAGAACATTATGAAACAATACTCATTATTTAACCAAAATGACAAGAGATCTTAAAGGCAAATACAGAAGGTTACATAATTTTATGCAAACCTAGCTCTTAATATTGAGAAGACAGTTTTCTTAAGTAATCAAAAACCTGATTAAGACAACATGAAACACGGGAAATTATTTTGATAAGACACAAATCTTGGCTTTCTAGTCTGATTGTTTAAGAGGTAAAAATCTTCCATAATCTTTTATCAGAAGCAAACCAATACTCCAAGAAAACTTTGTTCTTTTAGCAGGTCCAAGAAAATTACATAAGTGTGCTACTGATAGTAAAGCTTTAAAAAAAGAGAAATCCATGTAATAATGATTCAATTTTATTTTATTTTATTTTTTATTTTTTTTTAAAGATTTTATTTATTTATTTGTAAGAGAGAGAGAGAGTGAGAGCAAGCACAGGCAGACAGAGTGGAAGGCAGAGTCAGAGGGAGAAGCAGGCTCCCTGCGGAGCAAGGAGCCCGATGTGGGACTCGATCCCAGGACGCTGGGATCATGACCTGAGCCGAAGGCAGCTGCTTAACCAACTGAGCCACCCAGGCGTCCCAATAATGATTCAATTTTAGCTAACTTGACCATACATAGTAAAAGTCTCTCTCTCTCCTCCCCAAGTTGCTATACCACTTTGTTCCTTTATTTTCCTTCCCATTCTGAGAACACCAGCTTTACTTTAAAATAAAATGACTTTTTGTTTCCCTTCACAAAAATGTATCTCCATCCTTCATACCTTTTGTGCTCAAAAACACATCCTATTCCCCTTGCATAGGTTCTTTTATTATTTCTAAACGTTTTAATCACATATGTCAATTAGAAAGCTTAGCCTTTAAAAACCTTAATTTCAAGTAAAAAGTAAGAAGTAAGCAACTGTGAACTGTTACGCCAATTTTCTTTAGATTGATAAAATTATGAGTAAATTTTAAAATTTCTAGAAACGTTTCTTCAGAGCACAGTATTTCAGTGTGGCACAAGGCATGTTCATTCATCCACCCAAATATCATTAGTTTCTCTGTGTGACGAGGGGATGGAAGGCAAGCTGAGGACAAAGCAGAAGCTGACAGCCCACTACACACACCTGTGGTATGTAGATGACATTCCTCAGTCACTCCTGACTGCCCTAATCGGAAAACAGTTAACATGTAGAGATCACCATCCTGCAAGACCCCTCAGTTCACAAATGTCTTAGTGATCTACAAAAACAAAGCATTTCTATCAATAACCCAGCTTCCAGAAGGAAATCTAGTTAGAATTAAATGTCCTTATAACCTGCAGGCCATTGACAGATACTGGAAGCAGGCAGAATGTAAGTTTCCTCTGAGAAGTTCCCAGTTATCTTCATGTTAATGCCTTGCTAGAGGGAAAACCAGCCTTTACTTGACAAGGGCAAGGCCTGGGTATCCTGGGAGTCTTCTTTAACATGTGAAAATCCTTTCGAAACCTCCCTTTTTCCTTACCTCCCCTAATCCCATAGTATATAATGAGCCACACATCACAACCCTGGGGCAGCAGCTCTTTCCACCCACAGGTCCTGTCCCCTGCATTAATAAACCACCATTTTCACCAAAGACGTCTCAAGAATTTTTTTCTTGCCTGTGGGCTCCAGACTCCATCCCACTGAACCTCATCTCTATTCCAAAACCCCATCATCTGTACTAAGAGATCAAAAGTAGGTAGACAAACCTGCTTAGTAATTAATGTTTTAATATTTTAACTTATATGGAAATGATCTAGGCACTCAGGGAGCTCCCATCATTTAATTTAACTGAGCAACATTCTAAAATTAGAAGTAACCAAAGGTTTGGGAAACTATTTTTAAGTAGACATACCATAAATAATTCCCAAAAAGGTCACCTAAAAACTTAGCTGGCTAAAAAGCTGTCTAAATCACTTGATCCCAACAATTCTGATTAGACGACCCATGAAAATTTCATTAGACAGTTCACAAAATCACCTGTTACCCCAACAAATTTTTTGCCAACAAATTTTGTAATAGAAATAACATAAAATTATTTGACTAATAAATTCGGGTGGAATAAAAGATGTTTATCTGCATTATATTTAAGGCTGATAACTCTAATGCATACCTACTTTAAATAAATGAAACTAACTAGTTTTATTTACTAAAGATTGTCCCAGATCATGTGAACTTTAAATGAATTGGGTTAGTTTCTCTATTTCCGATTTTTAGGAACACTTAATTTTATGTGCTTATTTTAAGCTGATTAAATAGAGTTGTTTTATAGCTAAATTTGGCAATCCCGTCCAAAGGTAGGAAAATAGTACACATCTGCAACATACCCATATAGACACAGACAGGCTCCAGCATAAATCTTAAAGGTTACATTCCAGAATTTTAGCCTAGAATTGGATACAATATAAAACTCAGTAGTTTATAAATAACAGTTGAATCCAAGTAGCGTCTGGCAGAGGAAAAAGTAAAGATTACCCACTTCAGTGGATAAAACTTGTTACTAATTGTGGAAACTTTAAAAATTTATATTTGTCCTTGACAGGGAAACTTAAAGAGGCTGTGGACTAGATTTTGGGCAAAAGAGCTCTTTTAGCAGTTATATTTTAAAAGGCCTCTTTTGGTTTGGGGTTTGAGGTTTTTGTTTTTGTTTTTCCCTTCATTCTCCAGTGATTGTGAGCGGAGCTTTAAGTTATCTCCTGGGATGTTTACATTTCAAAGTCATGGTAAGATTTACATCTTCAAGGGACTGAGAAAGAAAATGTAAATTTTATCCTAGGAGGTTTAGTGCGGTTTTTTTGGATCCTTTTGGCAGTCCCAATTAAAATGTAATAGTGTCATCCTGTAATTAGGGGAGTGCCATGTAAAGAATAATTCTCTGGACTCAAGGTCAAGTGGGGCATCTTCAGAGTTGGAAACAAAGAGGGGTCAGTTGGGTCCCTATTTAGGGAAATGATAAAACCCAGGAATATGCAGGAGGAGGAGGGTTTTTCATTAATGTTTTCTATTCACTGAGAGCCCTCTCTGTGTCGCTGTGATGGAAGTACCAGGTAATAAATATCCAAGTGACAAGTGGAAGGACTCTGGTTTGCCAGTCAATGGCTCTAAGGGGGCTCCGCCTTCCCTTTTCCGCTTTCCCTCAGCAGGGGCCTCAATAACCCTGTCAGCTCTTCCCTTGGTGACAGGAATGAATGCCTCAGGGGTATGATGCTCAGTTCTCGTCCACTCAGGAAAAAGCCAAAGAGTCTTGGAATCTGTGGTATCTTGGAGGAAATGAACATTAAGCCTAGATGGATCTTTAAGGAAGTTATAGATGGTAGGGTTTTTAGAGACACTGCCCAGTTCATACATTTCATTCACTGTGAGTAAAAATCTAGACCCTGTTCCAAACAAACAAAAAATGCACGATAGCCAACTAGCTCTCCTCTCTCCTTCCTGCTGCATAAAATCTTTAAGAAAGGTTTAAGTTAAGGTATAGTTTTTTATTTCAGTTTCTGTTGTTTTTATCTGGTTACTTTAATTACATGTTGTTATCAGAAATGTTTGGATAATGTCACTGCGAGGCTTCCTTAATAGGTGGTTGCTTTCTTTTCTAGAGTGTCCCAAGAGATTTCTCAAGCATTGGGGTCGGCCTGCATTAGCCTGTTATGCACAGTGTTTTGGAGAGCCCCAGGCCTCGGGAGTGTAATAATAGAGTCTTGACATGTTGGCATATGGCACTGAGTCATGTCCAGGAAGCATTCACCAGGTTTTGCATTTATCAAAAAGTTGGCCTACTTCCTCAGGGTTCTTGGGAGGCACCGCACATTTGTATACGTCCGCTAATTTGTTAACAACATCACACCAGGGATTGGACCTATGATATCCCATGGGGCCAGGGGATGAAGAGTAATAGTAATGAGGGAAGTGGTGACAGAGAGACCATAAGCCTCTGTGTATTTTCCCTCTGGTGCTACCACTATTTTCTGGTTGTAAGGCTCTTCCACTCTTCTGGGTTAGGACACATATTCCAAGCGTAACCCACTAACTCAGTGGCCACAAGTGGAAATCTCCTGTCCTCCTCACCTACAGGAATGTTTTCCTTGTACCTTTAGCCCGGAACCCCTCTGTGTGCTATGACAATAGCCTTATAATCCAAACACCCTCACTATCTATCCTTGGCCTTGAGGCATGAAGGACGGACCCTTATGCACACTAATATTCAACTAAGGCCTTTATTGTCTCATTGACTGTGTGGCCTTGATCAGTCTGGTCTGGGAATATATTAAATTATTACAGTGGTCATGACCTTTGGGTTGGATAGAGCAGGCAACACGCTACCTAGGCAGTATGCAAATCACATCGCAGCCTGACAGACCCTCCAGCGAATGGGACTCTTTTTCCAAAGGGCTAGGTGCCTAGTCAAGCAAGTTTCAGGAATAGGGCATTCCCCGGACTAATCCCAATTGTTTTGTGCCAGTACCAGGCTATCAATAACCAATGCTGGGGTGAGACCAACCCTTGTAGTTCTTGCAATAAACATCAAGAAACCTTGAAAAGGAAAGGTTTATTTACAGAATCTGGACATTATACAGCATACCTGGGGCCACAAAGATCATGGGAAGTAGAGAAAGAGATGGGATATGAAGTTCTGCTTTTACTGGGGATGAGGATAGGGGCTTAGAGTTTCACAGGCTCATTCTTTATTGGTGAATTTAAAACACAGAAACAGGAATTTACAGTGTGGGAAGAGGAAAAAAAAAAGGAAGAGGCGCAAATGGCCGGTTATTGAAATCAACAAAGATCTCTAATACAAAGACACCTCCTTGGGGAAGGTGGCCTGCTTCTTTATCTAGTTGAGTGGCTAGCCCTGTGTTTAGTAGAGATAGCCATCTCTGAAGTGGGGGTCTCAGCAATCAAAGCCTGAACCAGGCACTTGTGTTACCAAAAACAAATCAAAACCCTCTCAGGGTCTACACTATGAGATGGGTGTGTGATATGTTCAGGGGTGTGTTTTCGATGTGTTTTATGTATCAATATGTAGATTGTAAATGCAGGTTGGTGCTTCTTTTTCCTTTGGTAATTTTGTCCATCAGTACTGAACAAAAATTCAGCTCATATAAAGGCTATTTATATGAAAGAACATAAATACAGTAAGAGAGCTTTCCACTATGAGCTGGAATTCCAGCTACTGGGAGTCTGTCACGGGCATACAGTAGCAATCTAGAGTGGAAGTTGGGTCTCTAGGACCTCTTTAGAAATTATTTGGCAAAACTATGTCAAATCATCAGAGAAAGACAATTATCATATGATTTGCCTGATATGAGGAACTTGAGAGGCAACGTCGGGGGTTTGGGGGGTAGGGAAGAAATCAATGAAACAAGTTGGGATTGGGAGGGAGACAAACCATAAGAGACTCTTAATCTCATAAAACAAACTGAGGGTTGGCGGGGGAGGGAGAGAGGGGGGAGTTACAGACACTGGGGAGGGTATGTGCTATGGTGAGTGCTGTGAAGTGTGTAAACCTGGCGATTCACAGACCTGTACCCCTGGGGCTAATAATACATTATATGTTAATAAAAAAAAATTTAAAAAACAACTACGCCAAATAATGATTTTTTTAATTTCAATTCAATTAGCCAACATAGAGTATATCACTAGTTTTTGATGCGGTGCTCAGTAATTCATTGCATATAACACCCAGTGCTCCTCACATCATGTGACTGATTTTTAAGATCCAGAAACTCGGGGCGCCTGAGTGGCTCAGTGGGTTAAAGCCTCTGCCTTCAGCTTGGATCATGATCCCAGGGTCCTGGGATCAAGCCCCACATCGGGCTCTCTGCTCAGCAGGGAGCCTGTTTCCCTTCCTCTCTCTCTACTTGTGTTTACTAGTACTGTCTGTCCAATGGATAAATTAAAAAAATCTAAAAAAAAAAAAAAATCCAGAAACTCAAGGTCAAAGTGGTTTTATGATGTAATAAAGACTACATGGCTGATTAAACAATGAATTTAGGACAAAACAGGTCTCTCACCCACCAGTCCAGTGAATTTCACTTCCACCATGTTATCGTATCTGGAAAAAAAAACCCCAACTCTTTTGGACTGAGAGTCCATAGATAATATTTGAAAACAAATAAGAACTGATGTGAGAGTATATATTTTAAATCTCAATAGTTCTCATTGGAATTATTTGGGAAATCTTCCCCACCCTCAAATTAAGGGTAATTGTGGAGTTGTGGGACTTTCACTATAAAGCAAACCCTGGCACAGGCTCCAGGTGAGAAAGGAATGTTGTAAAGCCGAGGACGCCGCTGTGTGTGGGGAGATGGTCTTAAAAAGAGGAATGGACCTGCTCCTGGGGAGTACAGGTGTTCGTTTTCCATGCTTTGGTTCTTCTAAAACAATCAGGGTCTTAATGAGAGGGGGCCAAGTCTGAGGTCTGGAGCAGTCCGCAAATCATAACGAAGGCGGTAGGGACGATGGGTAGAATGGCATGGCTGTCTGAAGATGGGGAATGAGTCTTTGGAAATCTGGAAAATGTGCCGCAGGGCCAAATAAGACCGACTGCTGGGTGGTTTTTCCTAAGATGCTGGACAGTATAGAACAAACAGAGACTTCAGAATCAGAAAGATGCACATTCACTTCCTGACCCCGTGACCAGCTCCGTCTCTTTTCTAGTAAAATGAGGATAATAATACCTGCACAGAAGTTCATCATGAAGGTACAGGTTTCAGTGCAAGTAAAGGCCCTTGGGCATTGTCTCCTTAGGATAAATGGTAGCTTTATTTAGCGTCGGGCTATGTAGGAGGGAGCAGTTCCTCTAACTTTGATGTTCTCAGCTCTCCTTTGAGTTCCTGGACTCTGACCCAGACTTTATTTCCATGTTTGCCACCTACACACTCTGCCCTTATGACTCCAGATTTTAAATTATTTTTAACTCATCAAATTATCCCCCACCTACACAGAGTCTAACAGTCTGTTCTGGACCCCCATGTCCCATTGAGTTAACACTCAATGCTAACTATGTGGGGTTCAGAGAAGTTGTCAGAATATGTTAAAAAGTACAGGTCTCTTTGCATGCTTTGAGATCTTTGGACTTTTCACACTCCTTCCTTCCTGTCTTTCTTTCTTTCTTTTTTTTTTAAGATTTTATTCTTTTACCCTACAGACAGAGATCACAAGTAGGCAGAGAGGCAGGCAGAGAGAGAGGAGAAAGCAGGCTCCCCGCCGCATAAAGAGCCCTATGCGGGGCTCGATCCCAGGACCCCGGGATCATGACCTGAGCCGAAGGCAGAGGCTTTAACCCACTGAGCCAACCAGGCGCCCCACACCCCTTCATTTCTAACACTGATAAATTGAGTACTGATATAACCCTCATTACAGTATGGTTACCGATGGGGTTAAAATCATCACCTATGTTCATAATACTTTAAACTTTGAGTGAGTTTGGGACATACCTTTTTCTTAACGGATCATCCAGCTGGAATAGGCTTACAACCCTACCATTATAATTGAAGAGATTTGGGGTGGGGGGACAACCCTACCATTATAATTGAAGAGATTTGGGGTGGGGGGAATCAGCATTTCAAATTATTTAGCATATAACTGGCTGAGAAAATATTTTTGAAAATCGCCAACATTTTTTGGATTTATCTTAAGTATTATATTCTGTATTTTACCAAGATAATAGTATTACTGCAAAGTAGGTAGGAAAGGTATGGCAAACCTATTATAAGCATCTATAATAAAACTCTAATTTGTGATTTTATAGGGAAATGGGTGTCTAAGATAATATATGATGTCATGTGTTTAAGTGTGTATTACTATGTATGTACCTTTAAGAGAGCAGTACCTTCAAGGAGCTCCTTTTCATCACAGTGTACAGAACAGCCTGACAGCAGATGTGGAAAATGACATACTGTCCAGTTTTTTTTTTTTTTAGGCCAGTTTATTGACGTATAATTTACAGAGAGTAAAATTCAGCATTTTTCATATATAGTTCAGAGTTTTGACAATGTGACCATTACCACAATTAGATGTAGAGCACTCCATCACCCAAAACCCCATCCCATGTTCCTTTGCAGCCCCTACATGCCGTGTGTCTCTCAGCAGTGTGTTCCTTTTCACTGACGAGTATTTTTCATTTTATGGATGTATTCCCATTTGTTTACACAGTTTAAGGACACTTGGGTTATTTCCAAGTTTTGGCAGTTTTGAATATAAAACATTCATGAATGGGTTTTTGTATGAACATAAGTTTTCTTTTCTCTTGGGTGGTGGTCATGCTGATAAGTATGATGTCTGTCTATTTTTAACATTATAAGAAATTGCCAACCTGTTTTCCATAGAATCTGCACCATTTTTGCATCTTCTTTATCCTTCATCAGTCGATGGACATTTGGGCTCTCTCCATGGTTTGACTGTTGTTGATAATGATGCTGCAAACATTGGGGCACATGTATCCCTTCACATGTGTGGGTTTTTTTTTTTTAATATATTTTATTTACTTATTGGAGAGAGAATGAGTGAGAGAGAGCATGAGAGAGGAGAAGGTCAGAGGGAGAAGCAGACTCCCCAAGCTGTTGGGAGCCCTATGTGGGACTCGATCCTGGAGGTCCGGGATCATGACCTGAGCCAAAGGCAGTTGCTCAAGGAACTGAGCCACCCAGGTGCCCCACATTTGTGTTTTTATATCCGTTGTGTAAATACCCAGTAATGCAATTGCTGGGTCATAGGGTAGCTCTATTTTTAAATTTTGAGGAACCTCCATACTGTTCTCCAGAGTGGCTGTACCAGCTTGCATTCCCACCAACACAAGAGGGTTCCCTTTTCTCCACCAGCTTGCATTCCCATCAACACAAGATGGTTCCCTTTTCTCCACATCCTCGCCAACATCTGTTGTTTCTTGTATTGTTAATTCTAGCCATTCTGACCAGTGTGAGGTGGTGTCTCATTGTGGTTTTGATTTATATTTCCCTGATGATGATGAGCACTTTTTCGTGTGTCCATTAGACATCTGGATGTCTTCTTTGGAAAAGTTTCTATTCATGTCTTCTGCCCATTTCTTAACTGGATTTTTTTGTTTTTTGGGTGTTGAGTTTGATAAGTTCTTCAAACCCTTTATCAGATATGTCATTTGCAAATATCTTCTCCCATTCTATAGGAATGTTTTAGTTTGCTGTGCAGAAGCTTTTCATCTTGTCCCAAGAGTTCATTTTTGCTTTTGTTTCCTTGCCTCCAGTTTCTGGTCAAAGAAGTTGCTGTCTGTGTTCTCCTCTAGGATTGTGATGGTTTCCTATCACACATTAGGTCTTTCATTCATTTTGAGTTTATTTTTGTGTGTGGTGTAAGAAAGTGGTCCAGTTTCATTCTTCTGCATGTTGGGGTCCAGTCTTCCCAACACCATTTGTTGAAGAGACTCTCTTTTTTCCATTGAATCTTCTTTCCTGCTTTGTCAAGGATTAGTTGACCATAGAGCTGATGGTCCTCTTCTGGTTTTCTATTCTGTTCCATTTATCTGTATGTCTGTGTTTGTGCCAGTACCATACTGTCTTGATGACTACAGCTTTGTAATAGAGCTTGAAATTAGGAATCGTGATGCTGCCAGTTTTGTTTTTCCCTTTCAGGATTGCTCAGGGTATTTGGTGTCTTTTGGGATTCTGTACAGATTTTAGGATCATTCAATTTCTGTGAAAAAAAGTTGATGGTATTTTGATAGGGACTGCATTAAATGTGTAGATTGCTTTGGGAAGTATAGACATTTTAACAATGTTTGTTCTACCAATCCAGGAGCTTGGAGTGGTTTTCCATTTCTTTATGTCCTCTCCAATTTTTTCCCCAAGTGTTCTGTAGTTTTCAGAGTACAGATCTTTTAACTCTTTGGTTAGGTCTATTCCATGGTATCTTATTGGTTTTGGAGCAGGTAAATAGGATCAATTTCTTGATTTCTTTTTCTGCTGCTTCATTATTGATATATAGAATACAATAGATTTCTATACACTGATTTTACATCCTGTGACTTTGCTGAATTCTGTAGTTTTTGTTTGTTTGTTTGTTTGTTTGTTTGTTTTTAAGACCATGTCATGGACGTGTAGTAGTATCTCATCATGATTTTAATTTTTATTTCCTAAATGTCGAGGGATATTAAGCATCTTTTTAGATGATCATTTTGCCATTGTTAATGAAATGAATAAGCTTTCGCTCACTCCTTAATTGGATTATTTTCTTATTGAATCTTGGGAGAATGTGTGTGTGTGTATGTGTGTGCATGTGTTTATTCTTTCTCGTCTGAGTCCAAAGGCTTGAGAGCTGGAAACATATCTGGGGGCAAGAAGAGATAGGTATCTCATTTTAAGTAGTGAGACCAAATTCACCATATCTTCACATTTGTAGTCTCTTCTGGCCTCAGTGGATAGGATGATTTCTGTTTACACTGGTGAGGGGTGAGGGCAAGAGTGATCTTTACTCAGTCTACTTGGAATCATTAATTCCTTCTAGAAACACACTCCTAGATATTCCCCTAAATAAAACTTTACCAGCTATATGGGAATTTTTTAGCCCAGTCAAGTTGACACTTAAAATTAACCATCACAGCTCTCAGAGACATAGTTCACCCCCGTGACTGTCCCTGTCTGATAATTCCAAATCTGGGTCATCTCTAAGACCAAATTTGTTGTTTGCCTTGCTCTTTACCATGGATTATTTTTCTTTGTTCATTTTGTGTGTTTGATTTTTTTTTGATTGCCAAACATAAAGTTGAGAACAGTATACACTGAAATAAATACTATATTTATGCACAGAAAAGTTATACCCGTTCTCCAAGGCCATTAGTGTGTGTGTTGGGGAAGGGGGAATCACTTAGTCTAGGCAGGAATTGAGGTGGATTGGGGTTTTTGTTGTTATGATGACTTGGTTTCACCATTGGCTTCAAAATTCTCTGAACCTACTGGTATTTAGCGTGGATATCATTTCAAGAAAGGGTTTTTCTCAGTGGTCCTATTTCGATCTTAGTGTTCTCCTTCCCTGTGTCTTACAACGAGTCTTTCTCCAAGTTCTTGTTCTTCCCTGATGGTTGATGGTTGTTGCTTTTCACTTGGTGCTGTCTGCCCTACTGGAGAGAAGTGGGACTCTCTGGGTTCTGACTCAGCCTCAGTCTTAGGCATGCTTTGTGTCCCTAGGTTGGGTGGGGGTTGGAGTGGCTTTCTCAGGGATCCTGCCTCCCTCCCCTCAGCATTAGGAAATCTCTAAAGGTCTGGGTCCAGGTCAGTTTCCTGCCCCACCTCCACCCCCAAGAACACACAGTTTTATTTCTCCTCCATTTCCCCAGCTATAGTTTGTCTTCATAGGTGCTCTAGAAAGGCTACGGTTCATGGTCCTTTCCCAGCAGCATAAGGCCTTAGTTCTTAGTGGGGGAGGATGCAGGGGAGACTTTGCATCTTTCCTATCAAGGAGCTTCTCTCTCCTACAGGCCTGCCCCCACTGAGGAGGCTTTGTCCAGTCTTCGGCACAGACCCCAGTATAGACATAGGGTACTTACTGACCACTCTTCTGGTCAAGAAGAGAAGAGTGGTCAGTAAGTACCCTATGTCTTTACTCCTAAGACTTCTGTTCTCTCACACACTCAGCCCACACTCAGCCTTTAACAATTTTTTTTAATGTAACTAAATTCTTGTTACTTGTTACTCGCTGTTCCCTCAAAAGTCAGTTTTGTGTCCCTTTTGTCCTTGGAAGTACTCTTTCATTAGATTTTAAGTTAGATAGTTGGTCTGTGGTCCAGTTTCTGGTTAAGTTAAGCAAGAGTTAGCATTTGGTAGATCATCTGGATTTTTCCTCTCGCTGTGGGAGTAATAGTGTTCCTGCTGGCTAAATATATCAAGGCTGAAGTTAGAAGTCCTCTGGGGTTTCTGTTAAAAGATATAAAACTGTTTTAGAGAGATAAGATCCTTGAACCAGAGAAGAAAACTCTGATTTTGTTGTTGTTGTTGTTGTTGTTGCTGTTGAATTTGTTTATTTATTTTGAGGGTGAGAGAGAGAAAGAGAGTAGGAGAAGAGGCAGAGGGAGAGGGAGTGAGAGGATCCCAAGCAGACTCCCTGCTGAGCACAGAGATGAGGCAGAGCTAGAGGCCATGACCGGAGCTGAAACCAAGAGTTGGACACTGAGCCACCCAGGAGCCACAGAAGACCTTAATTTAAAGAAAAACCATGCTCTGTCTGCTGATTGGACACTGTCTACAACTAACAGTAAGTAATTGCATGCTTTCTTCCTTTTGGAGAGAGGAAGATGATGGCATTAAAGAGATTGATACGTTTTGCTCAGAATGTAAATTTGAGACTGTATACTAATTTCTAACTGAAAAGAGTATATTCATCTAAATTAGTGGACAGTATACTATAGTAATTGCTAGGACAGAGGTTCTTAATGTGTGTGTGTGCGTGTGTGTGCGTGTGTGTGTGTGTGTGTGTGTGCGCGCGCGTACCATAGAATCCTTTCATGATTTCTGGACCTTAAATGTATTATTAAATGTATAGGACTTCAAAGAAAACCAATTACATCAAATTACAGTTTTCAAAGTATTTCAAAATCTGCTGTAGACCTATATGCCCTTCTATTTACCACATTAAATAAAAATATCTAACGTTAAGTCAAATAACTACAATTTCAAAGTAGTAATGGGAGTAAATACTGTTTTATGATATCTGCAACTGTGATATGATTCAAAATATTTGCGATTTCTAATCATGTGAATGTTAGATATCGCTAATATTCTGGCACAATTGTAGAGTCGAAAAAATTTTTAATGCTGAATTTTAGCAAGACTTTAGTGAAAATGAAATTTAATCTTTTTTTTTTTTCCCAGCCAAGGTCACACCCTCCTTTGATTCCTATCTATGGATGCCCTAAGGGGATCCTGGATTAAATGGTCTCTGTGCTGAAGCAGAGAACCATCAAAAACAATCCAGGGTAAATATAACACTGTATGTTAACTGTACTGGAGTTAAAATTTAAAATAAAAAAACAATCAGGTAGAGGAAAGTCAGAGAAGGGCTTCCTTCCAGGTGGAGGTCACAATATCTAGAAAAATATGCAGTTGGGTATGAGTGTAGCACATTCAGAGAACTGAAAGTAGTTTTGTATTTTGGAGCACAACTGTCATTACCCTAGTTACCTTCTACTGAGAACTTTTTAGAAGCAGAGTACTGTGTTAAGTATATTAAAAACACTCATGTAATTAAGTCCTCACAACCTCTCTTTGAGATAAACATACCTGATTCCCATTTTACAGATGAGGAAACTGAGGTCCAAAGAATTTTAAATAACTTTCCTAAGGTCACGTAGCTGGTACGTTGTAGAGCATGTACTTAAACCTAAATATCTTTCACCCAAAGCTCAGGAAGGGCTTTGGGTGTGTCTTTGTCTCTGTGGGAGGGAGACCTTCCAGTCTTGAAATGCTCCAGAATAAAGTCTTGGAGGCCGTACTAAGCGTAGATTGTATTGTGGAAACCAACTTTCCAGCTTCATCTCCTGCCTCCTCACATGTTCCGTAGTCACCCTATGCCACAATTACTCCCAAACGTAACTTGATTTTTGTTACCTTTATGCTTTGTATCTGCTTCTTTCTCTGCCTCGCGTGCTCCAGGCATGTCTCCGTCTCCCGGTTAACTAGAACTCAGAGTGTGTGGTGAGCTCCTCCCTAGCCCGCAAATATAGATGCCAACCGTGTTTAAGAAAGCTTTCTAGAGGCAGGTGGGTGAGAAAGCAGGGTAAAAGCAGTCCTAACAAGAAAAGAGAATATAATATGGAGTACAAGCAGCAAAGGGTAAAATGTTTTTAAAGCTGTCTTCTGGGTCAGAAAAAGAAAGTGGCATCAGAAGAGCAATCAAGAGGAAAATTACATGATTCACTGCTTGTATAACAAGACTGTTGAGCTTACTGAAAAAAATAAAGGAAGTGTATGCTGACTGAAAAGACTAACACTTCCTTGGACAATTCTGCCTGGGGTTTCAGCCTACATAATATGTTTGTAGAGTTTGTTTCCTTTACATCTCTAATCTTAAATTGTTAAATATCAAACAAGAAAGGTATGTTTTTTAAAATCCCTTTTCCCAAACTGTTTTATAAATTCAAAACTTATAAAACCAGTAAGTATTGTTGTTCATGCTTTATGGAAAATCCTTTTATCAAAAATCCACATATCCAACCCATATTTAATGAGAACCCTTAAAAGTGTGCAAGGCACCGTGGGAAGTGTAATGATGAATTGCACAGCAGCGGAACCTCTAAGATGCCACACAGAGGCTGCAAATTTGCATCTCACAGTCATGTATTATTCGCTCCAGATTTTTAGAAATATAAAAAATTCAGGAGATTTCATACATAGTTATCTGGGTTTCTGGTTTCAGTTGGAAAAGCAGTGAGTTGGCTTGCAATCCCAAACAGAATGGGCTAGAGCCAAATGGGCCGCCTTTTACAGACCGAGGCATGCTTTCCAGTGTATTGATGTCACCACCTTTCTGCCAACACTTGGGAGTCTCAAAAGGCAAATCCATTTTCCATCCTGTTCTCTTTCTCATCCTTCAACTTCAAAGAGTCTACAAGTTGATTCAGTCACTACAATATCCTTCACTTCTATCTCCTTCTTTTCATTCTAACTTCAAGAGTGATTCAAGGACTTGATTCTCTTCTGATGAGAATTTTTATCCTAGCTAACATACACTGAGTAGCCCTCATTTTATTAAGCATTTTACATGGGCCATCTCATTGAATCCTTGCACCAGCCCTGTAGGACGAATTCCATCACAGCCCTTATTTTATGATAGAGAAAACTGACACACTAGAAACTTAATGCACCTGTTCTACATCCCACAGCCTGCAAGTGCAGTAGTCTGACTCTTAAAACTATACTCTTAATCCCACAAATAAATTGTAGAGATACAGGCGGCCTGATGATTTTAAGCGTTTCCAAAGGGTGGGAAGGAATAAAAGGCTGTAGAAAATCATTTTCCATTCCATTTCCATTCCATTCCATTTCCATACAACCTCCATAAATATCCTTTTACAAAAGAGATCTGCCTACTAACTCAAGTGACGTTTCAGAGTCCCCTTTCAATATGACTCCTCTCACTGATTATCCCTCTCCCATCTTGAGTCTTACCAGGGTGCATTGCCCCACAGGGTAAAACACCATAGATGGTAAACAAAAGAACAATTTGAAATACTGGTTTTTTTGTGTTGGAAAAAGCGAATAGCTTTTGCCGTTGGGTAACTGGTCCTTTTGAGGTTCCAACACAATTTCAAGTACTTCAAATCAGCATAAAGAAAGATGGTGTTGGAAAACAGCACGGAGGTTCCTCAAAATGTTGAAAATAGAACTGCCCTATGACCCAGCAATGGCACTACTGGGTATTTACCCTAAAGATACAAACGTAGTGATCCAAAGGGGCACGTGCACCTGAATGTTTATAGCAGCAATGTCCACAATAGCCAAACTATGGAAAGAACCTAGATGTCCATCAACAGATGAATGGATCAAGAAGATGTGGTATATATACACAATGGAATACTATGCAGCCATCAAAAGAAATGAAATCTTGCCATTTGCGACAACACGGATGGAACTAGAGCGTATCATGGTTAGCGAAATAAGTCAAGCAGAGAAAGACAACTATCATATGATCTCCCTGATATGAGGAAGTGGTGATGCAACATGGGGGCTTAAGTGGGTGGGAGAAGAATCAATGAAACAAGATAGGATTGGGAGGGAGACAAACCATAAGTGACTCTTTTTTTTTTTTTTTTAAAGATTTTATTTATTCATTTTACAGAGAGAGATCACAAGTAGACTGAGAGGCAGGCAGAGAGAGAGAGAGAGAAGCAAGCTCCCTGCTGAGCAGAGAGCCCAATACGGGACTCGATCCCAGGACCCTGGGATCCTGACCTGAGCCGAAGGCAGCGGCTTAACCCACTGAGCCACCCAGGCGCCCCATAAGTGACTCTTAATCTCACAAAACAAACTGAGGGTTGCTGGGGGGAGGGAGGTTGGGAGAAGGGGGGTGGGGTTATGGACACTGGGGAGGGTATGTGCTTTGGTGAGTGCTGTGAAGTGTGTAAACCTGGCGATTCACATACCTGTACCCCTGGGGATAAAAATACATGTTTATAAAAAATAAAAAATTAAAAAAAAAAAAGAAAGATGGTGTCGTGTTGCTATTCTAACAATGCTCTAATAACTCCTTCTTGGTGTTATCACCTTCATTGCACCACAGGCTTCAAATTCTTTGTTGCCCTATGCTTAGGGTGGGGTCAAAAGGTAGGCAGATCTTTCCTCAGTGTTCCTTCCTGCTACATCCTGTGTTCTTGACCATCTCTGAAGCCAGTGGCACCATGATGTCCATCCCCAACCCCCTCACAGTAGCAGGCTGCTGTTGTGCCTTTGTCACTGGTAGCAGTCCTGGAGTGGAGGCAGGAGAGATTCTCTGTTTTCCTGGCTCAGTCCCAGTCTTAGGCAAGCTCTCTGTGCTAGAGTCTTTGAGAGAGCCTTTCAGAGCCCCTCCTCCTTCCTGGGGCAGCCGCTCTCTGGCTTGGATTCATGGTTGGTCTTGGGTGGAAGTTTCCTGCCCTGCTTACCATGGTAGCAGACCTTCACTTGCTATCAGTGTTGATCCTGGGTCCAGTATGGCTCCTGTCCCTTTCCTAGGAGTAGAGAATTTTTTCTTTTGTCTCCCTCTCTTTGCAGTAGTGGATTTTTGCTAGTGTCTTGGGGACAAGAGAGCTACATATCTGTCTCCCAAGGCAGATATATTTCTAATCTTCCTCTCTCAGCAGTGGGTTTTTGTCTGAGCCCTTGGAGCTACAGAGTTCTCAACCTTTCCTCAAGCAGTTTAAAGCTATTGCTTAAGGCTTGGAAGAGAAGTCTGCAAGGCTTTATACTCATCCCTTAGCAGATACCAGTCACTTCCTTCATGCCTGCACCAAACAGTGGTACCTTCTCAGTCTGCTGCTCAAACCCCAGTCTTCCTCTGGAGCACCAGTGCAAAGCCATGAGGAAGAGCTTATGGGTGACTGTGACCTACTCATTTCTGGTATGCCCAGTTATTTCAAATGAATACACTAAGCCCACGCTTGACCTTGAACAAGTTTCTTCTTTCCTTTCTCTAACACTCTCTTCTCTTTCACCTGTGTTCCAGTGAAGATAAAATGGTTTGTATATCTCAACACTTCTTGAAGGGCTTGTCCCTCTTCTTGTTTTTAGTTTTTTTTTTTTTTTTAATTGAGTATGGTTGACACAGTGTTACGTTAGTTTCAGGTGTGAATAGTGATTTAGCTTCTCTTTACCTTATGCTGTGCTCGCCAGAAATGGAGCTGCCATCTGTCACCATGCAATGCTACTACAACAGCGTCAACTATAATCCCTAGGCTGTGCCTTTTATTCATAACCATAACTTACTCACTTGGTAACTGGAAGCCTCTATCTCCCTCTCCCCTTTCCTTATTTTTCCCATTTCCTGAGGCCCCTTTTCTCCAGCAACCATCAGTTCTTTGTATTTATAGATCTGATTCCACCTTTTGTTTATTCATTTGTTTTTTGGTTTTTGGGTTTTTTTAGATTCAGCATGAGCAAAATCATATGCTATTTGTCTTTCTCAGTCTGACTTACTTCACTTAGCATAATACCCTCTAGGTCCATCTATGCTGTCATAGATAGCATGATCTTATTCTTTTAAAAAGTGCTTAATATTCCATTATTCGTAATAGAATTTATTTATTTATTTATTTATTTATTTATTTATTTATTTCACATCTTCCATATCCATTTGTCTATCTATGAACAGGTTGCTTCCACAATTTGGTGATTGTAAATAATACCACAATAATCATAGGAGTGCATATATCTTTTTGAATTAGTGATTTTGTTTGCTTTGGATAAATACCCAGTAGTGCAGTTAATAATCATATGGTATTTTTATTTTTAAGAGTTACTTATTTTGGAAAGAGAGAGAAAGCAGGGGGAAGGCCAGAAGGAGAGGAAGAGAGAGAATCCTCAAGCAGACTCCCCACTGAGCACAGGGCCCAACCTGGGGCTCAATCCTAGGACACTGAGATTATGACCTGAGCTGAAATCAAGACTCAGCTGCTTAACCAACTGTGCCCCCTAGGCACCCTAGTATTTATGTTTTTAATGTTTTGAAGAACTTTCATACTGTTCTCTGCAGTGGCTATACAAGTTTTTATTCCTACCAACAGTATGAGGTTTTCTTTTTTTCTACATCCTCTCCAAGACTTGTTATTTTTTGTCTTTTTGATTCTAGCCATTCTGACAGGTATAAGGTGATTTCTCACTGTGGTTTTGATATGATTTTCGCTGATGATTAGTGATGTTGAACATCTTCTCAAGTGCCTGTTAGCCAACTGTATGTCTTCTATTCAAGTCATCTGTCCCTTTTTTTAAAGATTAATTTATTTATTTTAGAGTGAGTGTGCATGCAAGTTGGTGGGGGGTGCAGAGGCATGGATCCCACAACCCATAAAGCCATGAACTCAGCCAAAACCAAAAATGGGACACTCAACTGACTGAGCCACCCAGGCACCACTCATCTGCCCTTTTTTAAACTGGATTATTTGCTTTTTGCATCATTTGAATGTCTTGCTACTTGAGCTCTCTACTCAAGAAGTTACACTTTTGTATATTATCTGGCTTTTTTCCTGAATGTTAGAATAAGAATGTGTTTTTTGCAGCCTGTTATGTCCTGTAGAAACAGAAGTCTTTATTGACTTAGTAAAATATTACTTTATTAAGGTATATTTCACATATTTTATAATCTACCCATTCCAAGCATACAGTTGAACCCTCTTTCAAACTGCATATATATCCACCCACCACCCCTAGAAACCCCGCTTTAGTGATTAGCTGTAACTGAGAGGAGTGTCATAGCCCTGAAGAGTATGTTTAAAACATGGAAAATGGTTGGTAAACATTATCCCAAAGGTAAAAAGACTGTGCAGTGTGCAGTCAAAAAGGGTCCCTGGATCTGTCCTTCTTTTGCAATCTTATAATTACTTCTTCCTAGCTGCCCTCCTGCCCTCAGACCTCCTCCATTTCTACCTATTTTTGTTTCAATGCTATGTACAACCATTACCATGAATCAGTTTTAGAATATTGTCATCACCCCAAGATGACCTTTCTTTTTTTTTTTTTAAGATATTTATTTATTTACTTACTTATTTAACAGAGAGAGAGAGAGAGAGATCATAAGTAGGCAGAGAGGTAGGCAGAGAGAGGAGGAAGCAGGCTCCCTGCTGAGCAGAGAACTTGATACGGGGCTTGATCCCAGGACCCTGGGATCATGACCCAAGCTGAAGGCAGAAGCTTTAACCCCCTGAGCCACCCAAGCGCCCCCTCCAAGATGACCTTTCATGCCCATTTACCGTTAATCCCCCTTCCCAGCTCATCCTCATCCCCAACCCAGCAACCACCATGGTAGTTTCTGCCTTTATAGATTTGCCTTTTCTAGAGGCAATTTTTTTCATATTGCAAGTGAAATCATGCAGCACGTAGTCTCCTGTGTCTGCCTTCTTTCACTGAGCACAGTAGACTGGAGGTTCACCAGACCCTGGAATATACAAGTAGTTCCTTCCTTTTTATTGCTGAATACTATTTCATGACATAGATATGCCACATTCTCCAGTGAGCAGACATTCAGGTTTCCTCCAATTCAGAGTTATTGTGAATAATGCTGCTGTGAACATTCATTCACAAATTCATGCATGGCTCATTGAATTTTTTTTTTTAAGATTTTTATTTATTTATTTGACAGAGAGAGATCACAGTAGACAGAGAGGGAGGCAGAGAGAGAGAGAGAAGGAAGCAGGCTCCCCGCTGAGCAGAGAGCCCGATGTGGGACTCGATCCCAGGACCCTGAGATCAAGACCTGAGCCGAAGGCAGCGGCTTAACCCACTGAGCCACCCAGGTGCCCCTGGCTCATTGAATTTTTAATTGTTCCTCTTTGTTTTATTATCAGCGGTCACTCAACTATATCAGCTGTGGTCTGTAGGTCAAAAGTGGCCCACATCTTGTTTTTCCAAATAAAACTTTATTGGAACACATCCCAGCATACCTCTTCGTCCAGTCTGTGGTTGTTTCCACATTGCAGTACAACAGCAGAATTGAATATTTGTGACAGAGACACTCAGGCCTGCAAAGCCTTGAATATGTACCATCTAGCCCTTTATTGAAAAATAAATTGCTCACCCCTGCTCTAGAGTTTAATAAAGTAAATCTTTCATTTATCACAGTCTGTTTTCTAGGAATATGCTGCTTCATGACTAATGTAGGAACTCTTCAGCAGCATAATTCTCTTTACTCCCTGCTACCTTTATGCCCCTGGGATCATATAGTTTTATTTCTATTTCTGCTAAGCTACTCCTCAATATGTAATATATACATACATATTTTAGGTTGCATTTCTTAGGAGAACCCTAATACACTTTGTATTTCATCTTTTTCTTTGGCTATTAAAAGATTTCTCATCTTCATTTCTCAACAGTTTGACTATGATATGTCTGGTCAAGGAAGTCTTTGTTTGGTTCTCCTGAGGGTTCATCGAGCTTCTTAGATGAGTGAGTTGAAGTCCTTTATGAGTTTTGGAAAATTCTGTCATTATTTCCCTGGATATATTTACCTCCCCATTATCTCTTTTCTATTTTAGGCCTCTAGTTACTTATGTACCAGACCAGTTGATATTGCCCCACAGATCTTAGATATTCTCTTGGTGTTTTTTGCTTTCTCATTTTTTAAAAAATTTCATGTAATTGCTATTGGCCTGTCTTCAAGTTTGCTGTTCTTCTTCTGGGTCTAGTCTGCTGTAATTCCAATAAAATTTTCATGTCTGTGATTTTTTCATTTTGAACACTTTCTTCTAAGTTCCATCAAAATAATTAGTTCTCTTTAGTTATTTTTATCTCTCTGCTGTAATTTCTATATCTAGTCATGCTGTCCAATTTTTCCACTAGATTTTTTTAAACTTATTTGTCATGGTTATGTTAAATATCTCTGTACTGATCCCAGCAGCCTTTGAGTCTTCCTTATGTGACTTGTAATTTTTGACTGTCAGATATTTTGTATAAACAAGTAGTAGATATTGAAGGAAGGAATATTTTCCCCCCTCCCTAAAAAGGGTGTGCTTCTTTGGTCAAGTTACCTGAAGGCAGGATTGGGTCAACTTAGTCTATAGTTGAGTTGTGTCTGGGCTTTATCTTGAGTCAGTGCATCACTGGCTTTAAAATTGTTGAGGGCAGGTTCAGGGCTCTCTTTCCAAGAGAGCTTGGACCTGATCATGCACAAGACTCCACAGATCCCTTCATGCTTCAGGGACCAGATACCAAATCTCTAGTTCATGACACTAGCTTCTTTGGTTCTCTGGGGATTCCTGTTTGCTCTCTGGTCTTACTCTAGAATCTTCTACATCCAGAGGACTTGTCTCTAAACTTTGGGGAGCACGGCCGTGCATTAGATCAGTGCAGCCTGACGTGCTCTGGAGGCATTTCTCTCAGTCTTCCCCATCTCTCCAGCCCCCTCACTTGGGCAGACCCTTGCAGTGGTGAAGGCCTGGACTGCCTCCCAGTAACGTGGCTCACAGCATCAGCAGGCCTTGTGAGTCTTGGAAGGAATCTCTCTCAGCCTTTTAGCTCCTACATCTCAAGTATAACAGGTGTCCTAGACTTCTCCTGGTCTTAGAATACATTCTGTCTTGCTCTGTTAAGTCTTATGTTAATGTAGTTTAGTTTCAATGACACAAGGTTAATAGTCACAATTTATAACAAACATCTAAATAAAACTTAGAAGGAAATTTACTTCGAATACATTTAAAAGGAGAAAGGTGTTGGGTTTTTTTTTTTTTTAAGATTTTATTTATTTATTTGACAGAGAGAGATCACAAGTAGGCAGAGAGGCAGGCAGGGAGAGGGGGGAAACAGGCTCCCTGCTGAGCAGAGAGCTCGATGCAGGGCTCAATCCCAGTACCCTGGGATCATGACCTGAGCCACAGGCAGAGGCTTCAACCCACTGAGCCACCCAGGCACCCCTAAAAGGAAAAAGTTTTAATAACTCTTGAACTTAAGAAACCAGAGGATACAGTCCCAATAAGCAATCAGATAAAAGAAATCGAGAACCAAAAAACAATAGTGAGTGTATGGTTTTATTCAGATACCACATGTGCCATTTACCAACATACCAGTCTATTCTCCACAACCAGCTAGGTGTCTAACAATTCAGTTCTGTCACTAATTGTCCAGAGTTAGCACAGATCCCACAGGTTAAGAGTTTAGTCCCACAAGACAGCCCCCATATCACATACTAGCTGCAAGTCTCAGGGGCCACTTGTACTTTTGACCAACCAGTATACACGTGGGGGTTCCCACAACCCTCTCCTCAGGTTTGATTGTTCACTAGAATGAACCACAGAAGGCAGAAAAGCACTTTACTATTACCTGTTTTTCATAAAGGGTACAACTAAGTAACAGCCAAATGGTAGAAATGCACAGGACAGAGTATGAAGAGAAAGCTCAGAGCTTGTACACCCTCTCTGGGTGATCTTCTCTCTCAGGACACTGATGTGCTCACCAGCCCAGAGGCTCTCTAAATACTGTTCAAGAGTTCTTATAACTCAGTCTCCAGCCCTTTCCCTCCCCCAGGGGGACTGTAAGTTCCCACTCTATAATCACATGTTTGGATTTTCTGATGACTAGTCCCTATCCTGAGGTCATCTACGGTCCCACCTTGGGTCACCTCATGAGCCCCACTGTGGTCTAAAGGTGCTCATTATGAAAAAAAAAAAAAAAAAAAAAATCCTACTCCTCAAGAAACTGAAAGTCTTAGGAGCTTTGTATCTGGATCCAGGAACAGAAGCCAAATATACTTTTTACTATGCCATAGAGAGTAGTAACAAAACTAAAATAAGGTTTTTTTTTTTTTTTTTAAAGACTAAGAGGAAAGATACGTCTCTTAAAAATTGACAGTCTTAATGAACAAAATATAGAACAAGAGTAAATGCTACAAATCTATTCAGCAACAAATTTGAAAACTAGAAGAAACGATACATTTCTGGAGAAATGTAAAATTCCAAAATTAACTTAAGGAGAAATGGAAAACTTAAAAAAAAAAAAAAGCACTAAGCATGAAGAAAATAAAAATAATTAAAGACTTTATTTTAAGCAAGCACTATATTTAGATGGTTTTGCAAGTACAAGTTATTAGACTTTTATGTAAGAGATTATCCTCTCTGAAACAAGCTGTTTCAGAAAACAAAGGAAAAGCCTGCAATTTATCCTATGAAACTTTATACGAAAACTGATAAAGACAGTACAATAAAAGAAAATTACGAGCTTATTTAACTTAGGAATCATATGGAAATCCTAAGTGAAACATTAGTTAGCTAACTCTATCAGTATAAAGATAAATAAAATAACCATACCAGTGATAAGGAACCATTCAGGGTATCAGAATCCAGCTTAACTAGGGATATTAAATAAAACCCCATATATGGCCTCATGTTGGTTTTACAAGGGTTAATTTCAGTGTAAGGCACTTTGCCAGCAGGTAGGCTCTATGGGGTTAGACCCTCTATGCAGTCACCTTTCCAGGTGTGCTATCGGTGCCTTTCCTCTCAGAGTTCATGTGCTGGTTTACAGAACTCCTAGTCTCATATCCAAAGTCCTTTATTTGTCAATGTTTTCAGCAAGTGTGGTATAATTTGCCTTGTTGTTTCCACCAAGTTCTTTTGCTCTAGCTTTTCTTCTTGTATTTTCTTTTTTCCCCTTAAAGGTTGAATTGCACAAACATTGAAAATCATGTATAACACCTTTTTGTAAGGATATTCCTAAGAGTAAGATGTGTAATAACTTAAAAAGAAAAATCCTTAAAAAGAGAAGATGAAAACTATTATACAGTTAACATAGAGAAAAAGCCTTGGCAGATTGTATTCCCAAAATGAATTCTAACTATTGAAGGAATTGTGTCATTTTAATGGTATTTGGTGTCATTATAGTAAAATAGATGTTATTTTGATGCTAAAAATATTTAGAGTATCTTATTGAAATTAATAGTAACAATTACTTAATGAGAATTCACTTTAATAATTCAGGTTTAAAAAAAAAAAGATAAATTCCCCACATAAGGTGAAGTAATCTTGATCATGGGACCATATGTGGTTTGTCTAAAGATCTTCCAAAAAACAAGAAAAAAAAAAAACTCTCAGGGGAAATTTACTAGACTCCCATTAAGGAATTCAAGAAAAAGTAATGCTTATTCTCATAGATGCATAAAAGTATTTGATAAGGTTATTTATGTTTATAATAGCTATTGATGATAAAAACTCTCAAAAAAAATAGCAATAGAAAAAAATCATTCATCTTAAAAGAAAAAAAAAAAAAAACTATCTGCCAAAATTCTGCAGCAGTCATTTTACTTAAGAGTGAAAATTTAGAAATAGTTCTTTCAAGATATGGATGGAAATGATAAGGATGACCACTGTTATCCCAGGCCAGAACATAAAGATAAGAGGAATTTCCAAATATAAGAGCTTGAAAAGACACAAACTGTCATTATTTGCAGATCCTAGGATATCTTCTTTAACCTAGCAAATTGAGAGATTTTAATCTGCTTTATGAGTGATTGATCTACTACCTTTATTGTATGTTTACTTTAGCTCATGAAAGGTTTTTGTTTTTGTTTTTGTTTTTTTGGTCATAATTTTCTTACTTCCAGATCTGGCCTTTTTTTTCCACTTAAAGAAGTCCTTTTATATTTTTAAGGCTAGTTTACTGATGTTGAGCCTCTTTAACTTTTTTTTGTCTGGCTGATGCTTTATATCTCCCTTCCATTCTGAACAATAATCTTGCCAGTAAGAGTATTCTTGATTGTAGGGTTTTTTTCTTTTTCAGCAGTTTGAATAGATCATGTTACTTCCTTCTGGCATACAAAAAAAAAAATTTTTTTTTTTAAGGTTTTATTTATTCATTTGAAAGAGAGAGCGAGAGCAGGAGAGAGAGCGCACAAGCAGGGGAAGCAGAAAAAGGAGAGGGAGAAGCAGATTTCCCACTGAGCAGGGAGCCTGATGTGGGGCTCCATCCCAGGACCCTGAGATCATGAACCAAGCTGAAGACAGATGTTCACCAACTGAGCTATCCAGGCGCCCTGGCATATAAAATTTCTGTTGCCAAATTAGCTCTTAGCCTTATGGACTTACCCTAGTAAATAATTATTTCTCTCCTGTTGCTAAGATTCTCTCTTTGTCATTAACCTTTGAAATTTTAAATGTTATGTGTGTTGGGGTGGACCTCCTGGGGTTCATCTTCTTTGGAGCTCCCTGCTTCCTGGATCTGGATGTCTGTTTCTTTGCCAGGTTAGGGAAGTTCTCTGCTATTATTTTTTCAAGTAAGTCTTCTTAGTCTCTTCTTCTTGTGGCACCTTAAAATGCAAATGTTAGTACAGATGACGTTACCTCAGAGAGCCCTTAACCTGTCATCAATTTTTTTATCCCTTTTTCTTTTTGCTGTTCAGCTTGGGTGCTCTCTGCTACTTTGTCTGGACCACTGATCTCCTCTTCTGTGTCCTCTAATCTGCTAACGATTCCCTCTAGCGTATTTTTCATTTCAGTTATTTCTTCAACTTTGATTGGTTTTTATATTTTCCCTCTTTGTTGAAGTTCCTGCTGACTTCTTCCACTCTTGTCTTTATGCCCTTTACTTTGGATTGCTTTTCTGGTAGGTGGCTTATCTCCATTTTGTTTAGTTTTGTCTTGTTCTTTCATTTGGAACATATTCCTCTGTTGCCTTTGTTTACATTCCTGTGAGTTTTCATCCCCCCCACCCCATGCATTGGACAAATGGCCTTGTGCAAGAATACCCCCTGCATAGACTGCATATACCTGGTGGCTTGGCCAGCTGGCTGTGATTGCAGCCAGTGCAGGTTGGGAGACTTGGGACCCTCTACGCTGGGGTCACCATGGTGGGATGGCTGGAGCCAACATGGGCATGGCCTGGAAGGTCCAGGGCACTCTGTGCAGAAGCACTCTGTTGAGACAACTGAAGTGAAGCAGGCAAGGGCTGGGTAGGTCCTGGGACACTCTATGTAAGGGGCATCTGGGCAGAGCAGCTGGAGCCAAAGCAAGTATGGAATGGGGGCACCAGTGTACTCACTCAGGGGGAGCCTGACGAAATGGCTGGAGCTCAAGTCAGTATAGACCAGATGGTCTAGGGACACTCTGTGCAGGTAGCTCCCTGATGGGACAGCTGGAGCTGAGGTAGGTAGGGGCCACAAGGTCTTGTGGAACTCTGCACTTGGAGGGCTCTGGTGGGACAACTGTTGATGAAGCATATACAGACCTGGGGTGTTCCAAAATGCTCTGTACCTCTGTTGTCTTGGTGAAATGGCTGGGGCTGTGAAGCACTGTTCAGGGGTGTCCTGGGGGCATGTAATTCTGGGCCTGTCTTCTGGGGCCTCCTTGGAGGACAGCTGAAGCTGGTCACATAAGGTCCCCATCTGAGATTCCAGGTGGATATCAATTTGGGGGAGACAAAATTCAACTCATTATCTTATATCAAACAATTTGACCAAACTTTCTTATTACTTCTAATAATTTGTGGATTATCTGTGTGGATTTTTATATTATGAAACAGACAATTTTATTATTTTGTTTCCTCTTGCCTTCCCCCTACCCCCTCCTTTTAGGTCTTCCTACTTTTAATACAACTCCAGCAAAACATTGAGTAAAAGTTGTGGTGGCAAACTATTTTAATTTCTTCCTAACTAGTATAAATTCTTCTAAAACTTTAGAGGTAAGTGTAATGTATTAGATGTAGGGTTTTAATAAATATCCTTTATTATACTAATCAGGTTTCTGTTTCTAGTTTGCTGAGATGTTGTTTTTACATTGTTTTATTTTTTAATTATAAATGAGTGCTGCATTTTATTGACTTTTTTTCAGCATCAAGTGAAAGGATCACATTTCCTTCATCTAAATGTTAATGTGGTTGTCAGGAAGGAAAAACTGTTCCTCTATTCCCTTCTGCTTAGTAAAGGGAGTCCTGTGAATTACACTGACAAAAGACAAAGTAGCATGAAGAAAAAAATGTTCAGATATGTGCATGTGGGAGCAAACAAAAAAGTAGCTGTCTTATTAAATGTTTGAGGTTGGAGGCTTATCCATCTAATTTATTAGGGAGGGGAGGAGGGAGAAAAGGCTCTTGGGGAAGAACAAATAAGTTTCTTTAGAGAAGACAACCTGTTCTTTAGAAGAACAAATAGGCTATAAGAAAATTTGTGATAATGTTGGTTTATGCAGGGGCCACTGGTCATTTTCACAGAAATGAAACTCCCCAGAGGGGCATTTATGATCGCTGTCTTTCCCAGAAGTTGCTGCTCTTCCTCAAATAAAGGATGCTCCATGGAAGGTTCTTTCTGCATCTATTGAATCTCAAAAGTCTTCAGCTTAAAATAAGCTCTGTATGAACCCTGGGGTTCTGACTTGGATCCCTCATGGCAAAATAAAGTGGAGGTCCATTGCTGTCTTTCTGGGACAAAATGAAGCCGTGGTGGTTTTCTTCCTCTGTATATTACAGAATTCAACTGGGTAGTTACCTACTTAGCATTATTCAGCTCTGCCCTATAGTAAAATTAATTTTTTCCCTTCTGTACTTTCCTCACAAAATAGTTTGAGGGATTTTCAGCTTTCTTTCTATTTCTAAATAGTTTATATAACATAGGTAAAAGGGTAGAAATCAGGTAAAACTTGTGCTTTGTGGTACAAGTTGAAGAGGTTTTTTTTTTTTTTTTTTTTTTTTTTTTTTTTTTTTTTTAAAGATTTTATTTATTTATTTGACAGAGAGAAATCACAAGTAGACGGAGAGGCAGGCAGAGAGAGAGAGAGGGAAGCAGGCTCTCTGCTGAGCAGAGAGCCCGATGCGGGCCTCGATCCCAGGACCCTGAGATCATGACCTGAGCCGAAGGCAGCGGCTTAACCCACTGAGCCACCCAGGCGCCCTGAAGAGGTTTTTATTATGAATTTATATTCTTTAAAAATTACACTTTGGATTTTTTAATAAATTTAATTTTTAAAATTTTTTAATTTTTTATTAACATATAATGGATTATTAGCCCCAGGGGTACAGGTCTATGAATCGCCAGGTTTACACATACCTTCCCCAATGTCCATAACCCAACCACCTTCTCCCTACCCCTGTCCCCCCGGGAACCCTCAGTTTGTTTTGTGAGATCAAGAGTCTCTTATGGTTTGTCTCCCTCCCGATCCCATCTTGTTTCATTTATCCCTTTCCTACCCCTCAAACCCCCCATGTTGCCTCTCAACTTCCTCATATCAGGGAGATCATAGATTTTTTAATAATTTAATTTTTTAAAGATTTTATTTATTTGGAAGAGAGGAAGAGAAAGAGAGCATGAGCAGGGGAGGGGCAGAAGGAGAAGCAGGCTCTCCTGGAGGTGGGAGCTTGATGGGGGGCTCCATCCCAGGACCCTGAGATCATGACCTGAGCTGAAGGCAGATGCTTAATGGACTGAGCCACACAGGTGCCCCTAATAAATTTAATTTTTTAGAACAGTTTTAGATTTAAAGAATGGGGAAGATAGTAGAGTTCCTAAATATTTTTTCATTCTACACTGTATTATTAAAATATTATCATCAAACATTTATATTATGATATAAACATGCATATGTTGTATATGTTACTATGAGAACACATATTCTATGGTATATGGTTATAATTAATGAGCCAGTATTGATACATAGTCATTAACTAAAAACTATATTTAGATTTCTTTAGTTTTTAATATAATGTCCTTTCTCTGTTCCAAGATCCTATGTTACATTTAGTTGGCATGTCTTTTTAAATTCCTTCTGGCTATAATAGTTTTTCCAACTTCACTTGTTTTTGAGGACTTGATTTTCAGGAGTACTGATCAAGTATTTTACATAGAGTGTTCAGCAGTTGGGATGTATCTGGTATTTCTCATGGTCAGGTTGAAGTTATGGGTTTGGAGAAAACTACAGAGGTGACGTGTCTTTTTTATCACTGTGTATCAAGGGTACATCTTATCAATTTGATTTGTCACTATTGATGTTGACCTTGGTCATCAGGCTGAGGATATTCACCAAGTTTCTCTGCTGTTGGAGTTCTTCTCCCCGCCCCCACCCTATGTCATAATCTTTCCAAGAAAGGTACTATGCATAGAATAAGACCTTTCCTGAGTTTATTTCTTCTCCCATCAACTTTATTGCCTTATATTTTTAAAATAGTTCCTGTGTCAAGCTTTGTAAATGTATGGCTCTAGTTATTTTAGTATTCTCTCGTGATTTCGAACGTCTTTGCATCGGCTGTAGTAAACCCGTTTTTCCCCAGATGGATTATTTGTATATTTTTCCTTTCTGTTGATCAAATTTATTGGAAAGGTGCACATGTTTTAGTTTTGTTCTAGGAATTAAACTTTTGTTCTGATGGTTATTACTTCTTTGTTTTAGCTCCTATCAACATCTGCTCTTTTACTTGGCATTTCTTTACTACTTCAAGTTTACCACGCTCTTCTTTGGTGTTCTGGACGTGGGCATCCAACTCATGTGGTCTTCATTCTTCCTGCTATCTAATGGCTGTATTTACAGTTGTAAATTTCCCTCACAGTATAACGTGGTGGCGTTCTACATTTGATGGAAGGAATTTCGTTATTATTCACTGTCCACATTTTGTTGTGATTTCATTGTGATTTACATTTAAATAATGAATTTAACAGCTGTTGAGGTTTTTTCTTGTGACCCCATACATGGTCTATTTTTTTATTTTCACATGTACTTGAAAATAATATGTTTGTTTGTTTACTTGGATTTTACCCTGTCTTTCTTGGATTCTTATGGATGTTGACCTATTTATTTCTTTGCTCCAGATCTTTTGTCTTTCATATTCTTTCAACTCTTTACTCTCTGATTTCTGGGAACGATCCTCAACCTGATCTTTCACTTTCCTAACTGGCCTTCTGTATGCATTCTCCTCTTGCACCAGACTATCATTTATTCCGGGTATTATTTATTTCAGACCAAGAAGCTTCAACTGGTTCTTTTTTTTTTTTATTAGATTTTATTTATTTATTTGACAAAGATCACAAGTAGGCAGAGCAGCAGGCAGAGAGAGAGGGGGAAGCATGTTCCCTGCTGAGCAGAGAGCCTGATGTGGGGACTCAATCCCAGGGATCATGACCTGAGCTGAAGGCAGAGGCGTAACCCACTGAGCTACCCAGGCACCCCTCGACTGGTTCTTTTTTAATGACTACTTGTTTTCTGCTTTCCAATCAGACAATCAGCATCTCCACTTGCTCTCTAATACTATAATAACTCTAATTCTTGTTCAGTGTGGTCCATTACTTTTTCCCTTTCTTACATAGTGCGTGTACCTTCGGCTGTCTCATTATTTTTCCTGCGATGCCACATTTCCCTGGGATTATCCATGACTGTCAACAGTCCTGTCTCCCTAGGAGAACCTGCCAAACTGTAAGCCCTAGCTCGTGCCCTCGGTGTAGTGAGTATACAGAGATTCTTGGAAGGGGTCTTTAGAGCTAAGAGCCCATTTTGATTTTTCCTCAACAATTTCCAGTTTGTCATGCACACACACTGTGACACTGACCTCAAGTGACTTTTCTGTGCCTCCCCCGAAGTACAGCTTGTCCCAAGAGCTGTCATCCTCTTGGGACTCGATCCTCTAAACCACAGCTTCTCAACCAAAAATGGTGTTGGGAAATATGTGCAGGGAATTTGGCGGCTGCTGTGATGACACTGTTGCTAAAGCATTTGGGGCAAGGGGTTGGGAATATTAAACATGCTATAGGCATGGAGAAATCCCACACAATAAAGTACCATCTTGAAAAAAATGACAGTAGCCTTCCCATGGGTAGCAAGAAGACAGGAGTTAAAGCTGAGGACTAATTCACTCATTTGCACCTGCGGGTTTCGCCTCCCTGCTCTCAGGTTTCTGTAGCAGGGCTGGATGCTGCTACACCGCCTCCAGGTAGGTCCTGAAAGATGGTGCTGCCCATTCTCTCCCCTATAGTCACCAGGTAGCAGTGTTCTAACCAGGGCACTGCAAGGAAATTAAAAGGACCCAGAATGCTTGCCTCCATCTTTACCCTGTTCCTGACTACCAGCTTTCTCCTGCCCTGGTTTGGCTTCCTCCTCCTAAAGGCTAACCTCCAACAGGGACATCAGAATCCAATCATCTTGGACTTCCTCAGGATTTCTTACAGCTTTTACTAAGATCTAAATATACCAGCTTCTCCCTTCTGTGGCACACCTGGTGTTGAATCAAACAAAGGAACCAGCATCCTGTTAGTATTCTATCTTGGAGCCTCAATCTAGGAGCATGGAGTCTTAGCAACATGGGAACAGAAAGGTACAGTGGATCGCTAATTTTAGCTAATTTTGAAAATTTGGAGCATTAAAAGTGGATTTACCCCCAGAAAATAAGATATACAAAGACATGTTTAAAAAAAAAAATGCTGGGGCAGCTGGGTGGCTCTGACTCTTGATTTTGGCTCAGGTCATGATCTTGGGTGGTGGGATCAAGCCCCACGTCAGTTTTCATGCTCAACATGAAGTCTGGGTGAGATTGTCTCTCCTTCCCTTCTCCCCATCCTTCCCATGTTCTTTTTCCCTCTCTCTCAAAAAATAAATAAATCTTAAAAAAAAAAATAGTGCAACATTCATAGATGAAAAACATACCAAGCAAGATGAAAAGCCTAGAACTCTATCAGGTATAGATGACAACATGAAACAGTGGAAGTCATAGCACCTCTTCTGTATAGACATAAATCATTTGCTGAATTATTTGGTAGACAATATAGGGAAAATGAAACATTTCATGGAGAAATATATTATTTCTACCATTTGAGAAAGTTTTTAAAAATTTATAAAGATTTTATTTGAGAGAGAAAGAGCACCCACAAGCCAGGGTAAGGGGCGGAGGATGAGGGGTGGGGAGCGGGACAGAGGCAGAAGCAGACTCCCCACTGAGCAGAGAGCCCAACACAGGCTCATTTCCAGGACCCTGGGTTCATGACCTGAGCCAAAGACAGATGCTTAACTGACTGAGCCACCCATTCGCTCCTAAGTTTTTTAATCTGAAATAATTTTATAAGTATAGAAAGGTTTTCAAAAGCAGTATAGAGAGTTCTTATATAGTCTTCAGCCAGCTTCACATAATAACATCTTGTATGATTATTGGACAGTGTACAGAACCAAGAAATTAACATTGGTGCATTAGTGACTGTTAGCTAAACTACAGACTTTATTTGAATGTCACAGTTTTTTCCACTAATGTCCTTTTTCTGTTCCAGAACCGAAGACATGATCCCACACTGAATTTAGTCATTACCTCTTTAATCTCTTCCAAGCTCAGTTTTACACTGTTTCTCATGATCATAAATCTTTTTTTTCTTTTTAAGATTTTATTTAGGGGCGCCTGGGTGGCTCCATGGATTAAAGCCTCTGCCTTCGACTCAGGTCATGATCTCAGGGTCCTGGGATCGAGCCCCACTTGCCTACCCCCCGACCCTGCCTGCCTCTCTGCCTACTTGTGTTCTCTATCAAATAAACAAATAAAATCTTTTTTTTTTAGATTTTATTTATTTATTTGACAGACAAAGATCACAAATAGGCAGAGAGGCAGGTAGAGAGAGAGGAGGAAGCTGGCTCTCCACGGAGCAGAGAACCGATGCGGGGCTCGATCCCAGGTCCCTGAGATCATGACCTGAGTCGAAGGCAGAGGCTTTAACCCACTGAGCCACCCAGATGCCCCTAAATTGGGTATTTTATTATTAAACTGCTTCCTTGGAATGGCTTCCACCTTCTGCAGAATTCTCATTGACCTGCATTTGGAGCCATGATTTTCTTCCTTGATCTAAGCTCCTCTGCCTTTTGTTTTTCAGATCGATCTTTCTTTCTTTCTTTCTTTCTTCCTTCCTTCCTTCCTTCTTTCCTTCCTTCCTTCCTTTTTTTTTTAAGTAATCATTCTGCCCAATGTGGGGCTCAAACTCATAACCCTGAGATCAAGAGTCTTGTGCTTAGGGCACCTGGGTGGCTCAGTGGGTTAAAGCCTCTGCCTTTGGCTCAGGTCATGATGTAGAAATTGATAGTGGGATATTGAGTGGGATATCCCCCATGATAGTGGGAAATTGAGGCTATAATATGTCTTTCGCCCTTCATCTTGAATCAGGTTTTCCTGCTTATTTTTTACCAAAACATTTTTTGCACAGAGTAATACTCTATCATACTAAATATCACTTAAAATTTTCATGTGAAGTTGTAGCAATTAAAAAATACCTTGTAGTGCATTGTGATGGTTAAGACATTAATTACTATGATAACGTTCATATTCTCTAGGTCATTACTCATTTTTTTAATCTAAATAGCAACTACTGAGATAGTAGCTTTAAGTTTTAAGTTCCTATCGCAACTACTGAGACAGATTTTAAGTTTTTAATTATTATTATGGATTTCTCTGTCCCTTTAATTCTGTCAAATTTTGTTTCACATAAAATATATGTCCATGTAGGCACAATACACATTTATAATGCTATGTTTTCTGAGAAATTGATTCTTACCACTCTTTGAAATGTCCATGTCTATGTCTGGTGACACACATTGTCTTGTCTATTTTAACATTAATATTAGCTTTTTCATGCTTACAGGGCATGTTGTTTTCATCTTTACTTTCAATGTATAGAAAACTTTATATTTAAACTACATTCTTGATAAACAGCAGCTAGTTGGGTCTTGCTTTTTTATCTGTCTTAGAATGTCCAGTCAACTTACTGTTAGTGAAATTATTGAATGGATGTAGGTTTACCTGCTTGCTGTTTGTTTTCTCTTTGGCCTCTCTGTTCCTCTTTTTGGATTAATTGAGATTTTTTTTTTAGAATTTCCTATTAGTTTCTTTATTCTTTTTACAGCTGTAAGGTTTTTTTTTAAGTAGTTCCTCTAGAGATTATAATGCATATTCTTTTATAGTTAGTATCCTGCTACTTTGTGTGATCTGTAATAACCTTTCAAACATTTACTTCTATTTGCCAAGCCATTCTTTATGCCATCATTGTCATATTATTACAAAATTACAGTTCTTATTTAGAATAATTACATGTATTTTAGAGAACTTAGGACACAAGCATACAGTTTTTTTTATTAACACATACTGTATTATTTGCTTCAGGGTACAGTTCTGTGAAACATCAGGCTTACATAAGTCACAGCACTCACCATAGCATGTGCCCTCCCCAATGTCCATAGTATTTTGTATTTATCCATATAGTTACCATTTCTGGTGTTGTTCGTTCTCTCCTGAAGATCTGTGTTTCTATTTGTATAATCCCCCTTTTGCTTAAAGAACGGTAGATAGCGCCCCTCATAATACAATCCGGTGCTGTTCTTTACTCCAAGTTTCAGCTTCTGTCCAGTGTCCATCTGCTTGTGGTGGCCACTTTCCAGCACTTGCAGAGATTTTCTTTCTTTATGGTTTAGAGTTTATCATTGTTATCAGCAGGAGAATTGTTCTGGAAAACAATTTCATAGTGTATATTAAGACCCTTAACAGTGTTGGGGCACCTAGGTGGCTTAGTTGGCTAAGCATCAGCCTTCGGCTCAGGTCATGATCCTAGGATCCTGGGAGGGAGCCCTGCATCCGGCTCCTTGCTGGGCACGGGGACCTGCTTCTCCCTCTCCCTGTCACTCCCTCTGCTTGTGTTCACGTGCGCATGCGTGCTCTCTGTCTCTCTTACAAATAAATTTAAAAAAAGAAAAAGACCTTTGACAGTGTCACCACGTTGGACCAGTAACCTGGATTGCAAAGATTTATAACAAAGGTTTATACTGAAGTATAAGTGAGAGAAAAGTTGAATGCAATAAATGTCCAAAAAGATGGAAATATGTAAAATATTAAGCTGTATCCATGGGCTGGAATACTATGTGAGCCAGTGATATAGATGAGGTTTCTTTTTTTTTTTTTTTTAAGATTTTATTTATTTGTCAGAGAGAGAGAGAGAGAAAGAGAACGCAAGCGGACAAGCAGGCAGAGAGGCAGGCAGAGGCAGAGGGAGAAGCAGGCTCCCTGCCAAGCAAGGAGCCGGATGCAGGACTTGATCCCAGGATTCTGGGATCATGACCTGAGCCAAAGACAGCAGCTTAACCAACTGAGCCACCCAGATGTCCCATAAGGTGGGGTTTCTAACAACTGATTTTTAAAATATCAAAATTCGTTGGTAATATTCAGTTTATTCACAATCATGTGAAATGGCATGTAGAGAATGAAAGAAAAATATTAACAGTGGCATATCAGTTGTTGGCCTATATAGTTTGGCATTGTCTAATTTTTAATAATCAGTGTTTTTTTTATTAGAAAATAAATATATTTTTAAAGATTTTTATTTATTTATTTGACAGAGATTACAAGTAGGCAGAGAGGCAGTCAGAGAGAGGAGGAAGCAGGCTCCCTGCTGAGCAGAGAGCCTGATGTTGGGGCTCGATCCCAGGACCCCGGGACCATGATCTCAGCCGAAGGCAGAGGCTTTAACCCATTGAGCCACCCAGGCACCCCTAGAAAATAAATATTTTTATAAACCTATGTTTATTATTTCCTAAGTTAACTAAAGCAATCTGAAAAATACTGATACATATCATAGAATGTTTAAGCAACATATAAAATATCAAATGGAAAAAATCGTATTTTACATAAAAGCCTCATGCATTTTTTATAAGAATTTATTTATTTGACAGAGAGTGAGAGAAGGAGAGAGAGCACAAGTTGGGGGAGCAGCAGAGGGAGAGGGGTAAGCAGGCTCCCTGCTGAGTAGGGAGCCCGATGCAGGATTTGATCCCAGGATCCTGAGATCATGACCCGAGCCGAAGGCAGAGGCTTAACCCACAGAGCCACCCAGGTGTCCCAAAGCCCCATGCATCTTAAACATTTTCTTAGGGATTTTTTTAATGACTGAATTCTAGTTTTAAGATTAAGACATTATAGGACAATAAACATTTGTTGTGCGCTATGCAGTTAAAAAACATTTTCCATGTATTCACAACTGCCCAGCAAATGTCTATTTTACCATCATTTTAGGGAAGAAGATCCTAGAACCCAAAATATATTAGCCAGTGAAAAATGGAGTTCCACCACCAAATTCAAAGAAAATTATTTTTCCCATGAAACATACACGATGATAAAATCTCAGCATCATTTTATTTTTTTATGTCCCATTATTCTATAAAAGATCAAAGTTGGCTAGCCTACCAAAAATCATATTACATAAAAACATTCTCTATATGTTTATTGTATTCATTATCATTTCAGATATGGACGGTATTTAAGCTGTCCCCCTTCCCTTCATCACTGGAACTTTATCATGAAGTCCTCAAGTCCTGAATTACCACTGCATCCAGTAGTTTCATCAGCAGAGACTGAGCTAAGAATTAAGAGAATCATAGAGAAACTAGACCAGTTGATCCCACCCAGACCTTTCACCCACATGAGCACCACCACCAGTGCCACACACGGCACAACCACCATCCTCCACCCTCAACATGCCTACTGCAGGGGGGATCAGCTAGACATCCTGCTGGGGGTGAGGGACCACTTGCATCACAGGAAGGAATATGGCGGACACTTCCGGAGGGCCAGGATGTCCTCCCCAGCCCTGAAGGCAGGTGCTTCTGGAAAGGTGACAGACTTCAACAATGGCACTTAACTTGTCAGTTTCACCCTCTTCTGGGAGGGCTGGGTCTCTCTGCCCTACTCATCCACCCCAGTGAAGGGATGTCGGCTCTCTGGAGGGCAAGTAACCAAGGCTACGACAGGGTGATGTTCACCGGCCAATTTGCCAGTGGCATCTCCCATGTTGACACTGACTGTGCCCTGGTTTTAAACTCTAGCACTGAGATCTGTGAGTACATGGGTGCTCAAGACCAAGAATCCTTCTATGGCGTGAGACCTCAGCACATGCCCTGTGCTGCACTCACTCACATGCATTCCAAAAACATGGAGGTTTCTTATCTTAGCAGACAAGAAGGGAGACTCTTCAAAAGGTAAATAATTATTTCGGGAGACTACCTGGGAAAATGTGGCAATGATTTAGCCTCCATGTTGATCCAAAGAAAAGTGCTCTGAATATATCAATTTTGGGACTCTATGAAGAGCCATTTTAGAAAAAAAAAATTCATTTTCATTTGGACAGTGTTGATGTTCCATTAGTCCCCAGTCTTTCTGGATATTTAACCCTTATCAGTGAAATAAAAAGATATGTAAACAAAATAAAAATTGAAAGGGAATGAGGAACATACATGTAAGTGCGTGCTCGAATATATTCTTACTTTGCCTCAATAGATTACCTTGCACCCCTTCTGGGTATCTGTACCCCTGGACTAATAAACAAAGGAAGGAAAATGTGATCAATGGCCTGAAATTATGGGTACAGTAGCCAATTATTAGCACTAAGAAATCACTGAAGCAATAAGTAATGTGGCTGTTAATGTTTCCTGATCTTTGGGGTCATCTGCAGATTAATTTTTGTATCTGTCTCTTTAAGAGCAAATGTGGGTGTAGAGATTATGGAAAACAATGCAACAATGCCATTAATGTCTCCAAATGCAACAGTAAGTTCTCCCTGGGATGATGGGTGGTGCTTAGTACTAAACTCATTCAAGGGTTTCTTTCTTCTGGTGGACTTGTTCATTGTTATCTGCCCTATTGGTATCTCTGCACATCAGTCTTCTCCGTGGTGAGCCAAGATATCAGTTACCCAAGTAAATAAATGATTGGAATCACTAGGGTATCATAAACCTGTTTAAGTAACTGTAATTCATCATTAATCTATTTATCGGGCAACAGATTAACTGCTTATTCAACACGATAACCTTCAACTGTCCAAACTCTCTATTTACACCTAGGTGTTTCCCTCCCCACATATCTCCTTCCCACATCACTGTAAACCCAAAAATCACCATCTAGAGGTTTCTAACCAGCCATTTAAGAGTCTCTTGGGTAGACATATGTTTTTTTAATATTCAATTTTTTAAGAGTTCTTATAAATGTGTATTGAATGTTGTCATATTCATTCTCCGCATCTATTAAGGTGATCATGTGATTTGTATCCTAATTTGCTAATACATGTATCACATTGATTTGCAGGTACTGAACCCTCCTTGCATTCCTGAAATAAATCCCTGAAATATAAATAAATATATATTTATATATATATATATATATATATAAATAAATATATATATAAATAAAATATATATAAATATATATTTATATATATATAAATAAATTCCTGAAATATGATCTTTTTAATGTATTGTTGAATTTGGTTTGTCAATATTTTGTTAAGGTTTTTTCATCTAAGTTCATCACAGATATTGACCTATAATTTTGTGTGTGTGATGTATTTGCCTAGTTTTGGTATCACAGTAGTGTTGGCCTTGCAAAATGAGTTTGGAAGCATTCTTTCTTTATAATTTTTTTTAGAATAATTTGAGAAAACTAGGTATCAACTTTTCTTTGGGTATTTATTAGAATTCACCTGTGAAGCTGTCTGGTTCTGGACTTTTGCTCTTTGAAAAGTTTTGAGTTACTGATTCATTTTCAGTCCTTGTAATTGGACTCTTCAGATTTTCTATTTCTTTATAATTCAGAGTTGGGAAGCTGTTTATTTCTTCTAGGTTTTCCAAATTTTTGGCCTGTAATTTTTCATATAATCTCTTATATTTTACATATGTAGTATCATCTGTGATCACTCTGTTTTCACTTTTTTTTTTTAAGATTTTATTTATTTGAGAGAAAGAGGGACAGAGCTAATGAATGAGGAGGAAGGGCAGGTGAGAGGGAGAAGCAAGGCTTCTGGCAGGGAGCCAGATGTGGGACTCTATCCTAGGAGCCTGGGATCATGACCTGAGCCAAAAGTAGACGCTTAACTGACTGTCACCAACACCCCTCCTTTTTCATTTCCAATTTTATTTGTGTTCTCTTATTTTCATTAATGAATCTGGATAGTGGTTAATTGATTCTGTTTACCTTTTCAAACAACCAACTTTTAGTTCATTGAGCTTTTCTATTTTTTTTTTTTTTCATGTTCTCTTCCATTTTTTTTCCACTCTGATCTTTAGTAAGTCTTTTCTTCTTCTAACTTCGGGCTTTGTTCTTTTTCTCTAGTTTCTTTAGGTTTAAAATTGGACTGTTTATTTGGACTTTTTTGGTTTATTTTTTGCTATAGTACTACAAACTTTCTCTTAGAACTATTTTTGCCATGTCCCATGGATTTGGGGGAGTTGTGGTTCTGTTTTCATTTGCTTCAAGGTGTTTTTATTTTTTTACTTCCTCTGATTTTTTTTAACCCATTAGTTGTTTAGTAACCTGCTGTTTGGTCTCCATGTGTTCATGGTTTTTCCAGTTCTTCTTGTAATTGATTCCTAGTTTCATGCCATTGTGATTGGAAAAGATTCTTGGTAAGATTTCAGTCTTTTTGAATTTAATGAGACTTGTTTTGTGGCCTAACACGTGATCTATCCTAAAGAATGTTCCCTATGCGCTTTAAAAATATGTGTTCTGAAGGTTTTGAATGAAACTTTCTATAGATCTCTGTTAAGTCTATTTGATCTAATGTGACATTTAAGGCCAGTGTTTCCTTATTAAAAGGATCTGGATGATGTAACCATTGATGGAAGCATGGGGTATTTAAGTCTTCTACTATTATTGTGCTACTGTCAATTTCCTGTGTCTGTTAATATTTGTTTTATGTATTTAGGTGTTCCTATGTTGGGTTGCATAAATACTACAAACATTATATCCCCTGCTTGGATTTAGCCCTTTATCATTATGTGATGCCTTTTTCTGTTTTAAAGTCAATTTTGTCCTACACAAATATTGTGTACCAGCTTTCTTTTTAATTTTCATTTGCGTGGAATATCTTGCTTTCCTTCACTGTCAGCCTGTGTGTCTTTAGATCTGAAATGAGTCTCTTGTAGGCCGCATACAGGCGGTCTTAGTCTTTTTTAATCTGTTTTGCCACCTTATGTCTGTTTTTTTCTTTCTGAGAAGTTTTAATTATATTTAATTTATTTCCCATGAATATGCCTATTCAGATGTTCTGTTTCATCTTGTATCAATTCTGTAAGTTGTATTTTTCAATGCATTTATCTATCTCCTCTAAATTTTGAAATTTGTTGGCATTCACTTTTATTGTAATATTGCCTTGTCACCCTTTTAATGTCTACAGAATCTTTAGTGATCCTTTTTCATTTCTAATATTGGTAACATGTGCATTCTTTTCTCTTTCTTTCCTTTTGATTAGAGCATTTAATCCACTTAAATTAATTATAGACATGTATGTACTTAATGCTATTCTATTAATTGTTTTCTGGTTCTTCTGTTCTTATCTTCCCTTTTATTTTCTTAACAGTTATATTTGGGTTCTTTCCTCTTTTGTTTATCTATTATAGATTTTTGTTCATGGATACCATAAGATTCATATATTCACATATATGTATTAAGCTGATAGTCAATTAAGTTTAAATGCATCGTAAAACAGTACAATTTTATTCCCCCCACTGCCCATTTTTTTGATGTCTTATTTTATGTCTTTTTATTTTGTGTAAACTTTAACTGTTTTTATGGTCATAGTCTAACCTATTTTTGTATTTAACTTTCATACTAGTTCTTCAAGTGGCTGATTTACTGCCTTTACTGCATAGTTGCCTTTATCAATTAACTTTTTCTTTTATATATATATATATATATATATATATATTCTATAAATATGTATATGTATATTTCTCATTTTCTGTTTTAAGAAAACACTTTATCATTTCCAGAAGATTCCATTCCTGTGTTTCATCTAATCCACTGTTGGTTTACTCTAGTTTACTTTCATTTCAGTTTGTGTTCTTTAGCGCTGGCTCATTTTTACATTTTCTAACTCTTTATTGAAGTTCTCCATTTGCCCATTTTGGTCAGTCTCTTTATAACCATTACTTTGAACACTTTATCGGGTCAATTACTTATCTCTGTTTCATTTGGGTTTTTCTGGGGTTTTAATTTTTTTTTTTTTAATCTGGAACGTAATTCTTTGTTTCTTGTTTTGCTTGACTTTTTGTGGGATTTGTTTTGTTTTGTTTTGCTATTTTTTCTAATGAATTAAGCAGAATAGTTACCCCTCTCTGTCTTGAAAGAGTGGCCTTGTGTAGGAGCATTCTCTGTGTAAATTGTGTGCCTGGTGGTTTTGGCACCAGGTTGCCAAAACCTGGATGACTGGGGCAGGACCAGTCATGGGCCTGGGGTCTCTAGGGTTTTACTGGGGTGGGGCCACCCTCATGAGATAGCTGGGCCTGGAGTGGGCATGGGTCAGGGGATCGTGCTATGTCCATCCTTGTGAGATGGCTGAGTCTGGAGTGGGTACATGCCAGTGGGTTCCTGGTGTCAACCATGCCAGGGCTGCCTGAGCCACCTTGGCAGGGTAGCTGGGTCAGGCATGGCCTGGGGAAATCCCGTGGCCTGCCATTCTGGGGCCTGCTGGCAGGACAGATGGAGCTGGGGAGGGCACAAACTGTTGGCATGGGGTGGTGCCTTTGGGGGCAGTGGGAGCTGATGTGAACTAGAGGCCCGGCACTTCCTAGGGCAGCCCTAATAAACTGGCTAGAGCACCTGGACTCTGCTCCCATCCAGACTATTACAGTGGAGGGGGAGTGCACACACACACACACACACACACTCCTTGTCCATCTCCAACCCCAAAAAGAGTTTCAGTAGTTCCACTACTTTTTTGGCAAATGATTCAGTATGAGTGAGTGGATTTCCTTTACTTAAACACTAGTTGCCTTTTAAATAGCTGTTTTTTACTATGTCCCAGGACAAGCAAGTCTAATATCCCTCCCTAATCAAGTTGCTACACTGGAGGTAGGGCTCCTATGGTTACCATCATCTTTTTATCCTCCTCTTTGTGGTCCCTCTGTTGTTCATTGTGAAGTAGCTGTTCAACCAGCCCTCAGTTCTTCAGAAGGAATTGCTGTGAATGTGGTGGTAGACTTGGTGTATCCATGGAAGGGGATGAGTTCAGGGTGTGCCTGTGCTGCCATCCTGGACCCTCTATTCAAAGAATTTCCAGTTTGATGATGTCACTTATGACACTATGACAAAGTGTGAGAAACTTGAGGGTAAAATGGGCTAAAATGATAAAATAATTGAATTTTTATTACTATGCAAGAACTGATTACTTTCAGAGGAAGCCAAACAAATATTTAAATTTTACCCAGAGGGTTCTTTTTGGGGGGAGGGAGAAAAAAAAAACATGTTCTCTATAATAAACTTTAATGAGCACTATTTAAAAAATTCATATCAGAAAGATTTTACTAAAAATAACTATTTATTAAGAGAATGATGCTTCAATAGGGTTTTTCACCTCCCTCCTGACCTATTAAGAGAATACTTAGAAATGATAGTAGGTTCTTAATAATTACTGGTGAATATGTGATATTTTAGATCTTCTCTTGCTGTTATTTTTGGTAGGAAAAACAGTTCCAATGAAAAAGAAATGCAAGTTTGGAATGGCATCTAGAATCCCTGGGGGACATGTTTGGAAAGAGACATGGAATCCAGTCTCCTGTAGTTTGACTCCAATCAAAATGAAAGAACGCCTAAGAAGAAAATTCATGTATCTAATGGCCAATTTCATGATCCGCCAGTGGATGGAATATTTCAAAAACAGTATCAACAGTATGCCTCAGTCTAAGCTATTATATATATCCCTTTCAGAAATTTCACTTTTTGTTCCAAGGAAGCAGTAGGATATGCCTTCTTCATATTTCTTAACCACAACACAACTTTTCAAGACATAATTGTTTTTCTTTTTTATTTTTATTTTTTTAATTAATTAATTTATTTATTTTCAGAAAAACAGTATTCATTTTTTTTTCACCACACCCAGTGCTCCATGCAATCCGTGCCCTCTATAATACCCACCACCTGGTACCCCAACCTCCCACCCCCCCGCCACTTCAAACCCCTCAGATTGTTTTTCAGAGTCCATAGTCTCTCATGATTCACCTCCCCTTCCAATTTGCCCCAACTCCCTTCTCCTCTCTAACTCCCCATGTCCTCAATGCTATTTGTTATGCTCCACACATAAGTGAAACCATATGATAATTGACTCTCTCTGCTTGACTTATTTCACTCAGCATAATCTCTTCCAGTCCCGTCCATGTTGCTACAAAAGTTGGGTATTCAACCTTTCTGATGGAGGCATAATACTCCATAGTGTGTATGGACCACATCTTCCTTATCCATTTGTCCGTTGAAGGGCATCTTGGTTCTTTCCACAGTCTGGTGACCGTGGCAATTGCTGCTATAAACATTGGGGTACAGATGGCCCTTCTTTTCACGACATCTGTATCTTTGGGGTAAATACCCAGTAGTGCAATTGCAGGGTCATAGGGAAGTTCTATTTTTAATTTCTTGAGGAATCCCCACACTGTTCTCCAAAGAGGCTGCACCAACTTGCATTTCCACCAACAGTGGAAGAGGGTTCCCCTTTCTCCACATCCTCTCCAACACATGTTGTTTCCTGTCTTGTTAATTTTGGCCATTCTAACTGGTGTAAGGTGATATCTCAATGTGGTTTTAATTTGAATCTCCCTGAGGGCTAGTGATGATGAACATTTTTTCATATGTCTGATAGCCATTTGTATGTCTTCGTTGGAGAAGTGTCTGTTCATATCTTCGCCCATTTTTTGATGTGATTGTCTGTTTTGTGTGTGTTGCGTTTGAGGAGTTCATTATAGATCCTGGATATCAACCTTTTGTCCGTGCTGTCATTTGCACATATCTTCCCCCATTCCGTGGGTTGCCTCTTTGTTTTTTTTTTTACTGTTTCCTTTGCTGTGCAGAAGCTTTTGATTTTGATGAAGTCCCAAAAGTTTATTTTCGCTTTTGTTTCCTTTGCCTTTGGAGACATATCTTGAAAGAAGTTGCTGTGGCTGATATCGAAGAGATTACTGCCTATGTTCTCCTCTAGGATTCGGATGGATTCCTGTCTCACGTTGAGGTCATTTATGCATTTTGAGTTTATCTTTGTGTACGGTGTAAGAAAATGGTCAATGGTCGAGTTTCATTCTTCTACATATAGCTGTCCAGTTTTCCCAGCACAATTTATTGAAGAGACTGTCTTTTTTCCACTGTATATTTTTTTCCTGTTCTGTCGAAGATTAATTGACCATAGAGTTGAGGGTCCATATCTGGGCTCTCTACTCTGTTCCACTGATCTATGTGTCTGTTTTTATGCCAGTACCATGCTGTCTTGGTGATCACAGCTTTGTAATAAAGCTTGAAATCAGGTAACATGATTTTATTTTCTTTTTGTTTTGGGGTTTTTTAAATAATTTTTTTAAATTAAATTTATTTATTTTTAGCACAACAGTATTTAGTATTTTTTCACCAAACCCAGTGATTTTATTTTTGTTTTATTTTTGTTTTTCAATATTTCCTTAGCGATTCGGGGTCTCTTCTGATTCCATAAAGATTTTTGGATTATTTGTTCCAGCTCTTTGAAGAATACCAGTGGAATTTTGATCGGAATGGCATTAAAAGTATAGATTGCTCTAGGCAGTAGAGACATTTTAACAATGTTTATTCTTCCGACCCAAGAGCATGGGATGGTCTTCCATCTTTTTGTGTCTTCTTCAATTTCTTTCATGAGTTTTCTGTAGTTCCTTGAGTACAGATCCTTTACCTCTTTGGTTAGGTTTATTCCCAGGTATCTTATGGTTCTTGGTGCTATAGTAAATGGAATCAACTCTCTAATTTCCCTTTCTGTATTTTCATTGTTAGTGTATAAGAAAGCCACTGATTTCTGTACATTGACTTTGTATCCTGCCACGTTGCTGAATTGCTGTATGAGTTCTAGTAGTTTGGGGGTGGAGTCTTTTGGGTTTTCCACATAAAGAATCATGTCATCTGCGAAGAGAGAGAGTTTGACTTCTTCATTGCCAATTTGGATACCTTTCATTTTTCTTTGTTGTCTGATTGCTGTTGCTAGGACTTCTAATACTATGTTGAACAAGAGTGGTGAAAGTGGGCATCCTTGTCTTGTTCCTGATCTCAACGGGAAGGCTGCAAGATTTTTCCCATTGAGGATGATATTTGCTGTGGGTCTTTCATAGATCAATTTGATGAAGTTCAGGAATGCTCCCTCTATCTCTATACTTTGAAGCATTTTAATCAGGAACGGATGCTGGATTTTGTCAAATGCTTTTTCTGCATCAATTGAGAGGACCATGTGGTTCTTCTCTCTTCTCATATTAATTTGTTCTATCACACTGATTGATTTGCGAATGTTGAATCATCCTTGTAGCCCAGGAATGAATCCCACCTTTAAAAGAATACATTCATCTAACTGGAATGGAGGATGTGCAGAGAAGGTTTATTCCATCCCTATCCCAATGCATACCTCAGAATGTAGCCAGCATGTCCAGAAAGTCATTGACAGAGCTGAAAACAATGTAAGATCTTGTATTGCCCATTTTCTACAGTTGGCATAACACTTAAGGGTGTGGGTTGTCCCTCTAAGTTTCTTCATCTGTAAAATGGAGGTGAAAATAGTACCCACCTGCTAAGTGTACCCACCTGGTAAAATGAAGTAATATATACAATGCTTTTAGAATTGTTTGTTACAGAGGTAAGCCCTCTTTGGTGTAAGCTATCATCCCTATTGTTGTTACATGAAAAGAGAGACTCCAGGAGCAAGGTGATGACTTGGCATCAGTTAGAAATAATACTTACAAGCATGGGCTGTGTTATCTATCATACATAGACTGTGCCACTTAGAAGCGATGTCCTTTGACTTGTTACTTATTTTTTGTGCCTCATTTTCCTCATCCAGCTACACAAGAATATTATCTGGTGGTTGTTATGAAGACTAAATGAGACAATGATTATAAATACTTAACAAGCAAGGCCCATAAACACATAGGGTCCAGTAAACAAGAGCTACTGTAGCTGTATCCCATGTCCAAGTTGGGGTTGGAATCCAGTGGCTAGAATCCTAGACCAGTTGCTCCACCTACTAAACAAAGGACGCACCAATAATAATTCAGAATTCACCGGTAGATCTGAGCACTCTTACCTGGCTAACTTCCTGCCTACTGGGTCCTGGGTCTTGTCTGTCTTCCCTGGGGACAGTGCACCTTCTGTGGTTCTGTTATGGCCTGACATGCTGCCACTCTTGGGATCTCAAACTTAGAAGGTCCTCCCAATAAAAAGGGAAAAACAGTAGGAACTTGGCTCCAAGCAATAGGTAGAATTCGCAACAAAAGGGGGAGAGTTGTAAACTGTGACCTCTGAACTCCTGCAGACCTCAGTTTCCTCATCAGTAAAACTCAGGATCTGGAGGTAATCTTCAGCATCACATTCCGTGTAACAGTGGATCTCTCAGGTTATGAAAAGCACAGAATTTAATGAATTACCCCCCTCTTTGTCTAACCTTTTAAATTGTAGCAAAATATCTGTTGCACATTTTGTTAAAAGTAACATTTTATAGCAGGCTTTGGAAAAGGAAGTTGAAGTAAATTAGAAGCAGAATGAAGACAATGATACTGCCATTTTCCTTCAACTAATGCTCCGGTGTCTTTATTTTCAAACGCCGTGGGTGAAAACTTTAAATATAGCCCTTTACTTCAAAGATGGCACTTGTTACAAAGCATTATTAATCCTTTTCTACATATTTTCCTCAGAAGTTCTGACTACAAAGCAGCTGGCCCCAGTAGTCTGATAAAGGCCTAATTTATAGGATGGAAAATGGAAGGACTTCATTTTATTCTATTCATATTAGGCTCCTATTTTCATGGGTTCTAAGACTGGGTAGACAGTTTTCACAAGAATTGGGAGGAATTTCAAATTGAGGTGCCGCATCTGTCACTAGCTGTGTAACCCTGAGCAGGTCATTTAATCTCTTGATCTTCTACAACATGACAATTGTGTGTGTTCTATGGATAAGAAGTTACATATGTTCTCTTGTAGAACCACATAAAGCAAACTGACTGGGGATGGTAAGCACTGGCGTAACTTCATTGGAGCATGATGTAGTTAATTTTTTAGGTATTGTTTTGTACATCTTGTGAGCTGTAGATTAAGCTTGAGGATAGAGAAAGTACTAATTGATGTCTTTGCATTAAAACACACACACACACACACACACACACACACACACACACACACACAAGTAAACCTACTTCTCCAAATACTCTGTTTCCCTAAGACTGGAATTTTATATACTTATATATATTCTATATATATAAAACTTAAGTTACATCAGTGCTTACCATCCCCAGGCAATTTGCTTCTACATCATTCTACAAGGGAACTTCTTATATAACTTCTTATCCGTGGAATACTTTGGATTGTTCAAGTAAGTTTCAAAACTATTCCTTCATTTAAGCCTGTAATCAGTCATGACTGACGTGTTATAAACACCAAACCTTTTCTTCTGTCCTTATCATCTTTGTAATTTCTCACTTGTTTCATTTTGGGATTGCCTATTGGTCATCAGCACTGAAGTCCGTGGATCTGCATGAATCTGGAAGACTTCAACACCAACTTGCTGTGGACTTGGACAAGAATATCAACATCCAGTGGCAAAAACATGGCTACTCTCTGATTGGACCATTGACCTATTCAGTGAAAGAAACTGAATATATAGCTCGAGTCGTTGACAGAACTGGAGGAGGAAAGAGCACGGTCATTGCTATTTCTCTGGGCCAGCATTTCAGACCCTTCCCCATTGATGTTTTTATCCAAAGGACCCTCAGTATCCACAAGGCTGTTCAATGCCTTCTTCTATGAAGCCCAGACACTATGGTTATTATCAAGGCAGAAAACATCAGGGAGATTCATGGTGATGTGGAAAGATTCAGGGACTTTCATGGTTATGTCCAGTATCTTGCCATTAAGGATATCTTTCAAGATCTCAATGTGGGTATCATTGATGCCTGGGATACAACAATTGCACGTGGCACCAATAATGTCCACCTGCCACAATCTGTAGTGATAAATCAAGTTAGTATATTGTTAAACTCTATTTGCCAGATGACCCCTCTGAAATCCATTCACTTAATTAAAAACATTTATAAAGTGTTTGCTATCATGCCAGTTCCTGTGTTTGGCTCTGAACTCACAATTAGCATGAGATAATCTGCACTATGGCTAATCCATAAACCACTGATTCAACCAAATTATTTCTAATTGGGCATCCACTTAAGAATAAAAATTAGAAATGCCCATGAAAAGGAGCTACACTTCTTGACCAGAGTCCTGCTACTCTTCACAAATGGGAAGTCAAGACACCTAATGGTTATAAGGGCCTCTGATTCATGGAAATCCCGTGCAATGAAGTTATCTGAAAATATTTGGAGAAAGCAGTCCCATTTTCTTGTCTCTGCTGCTAAAGACAAGCTCAAGATGATTTCCAAGTGGCAAGAGAAATTCTGTAAGGCAATTCTGCATGGCTGCTGTCCTAAAGGGGCAACAGAATTCTAGGCAAGGCCTCCTGGATACTGAAACCCTCTGACTTTTCTCTCCCTATAAGAACTCCCACTGGTAGGAGCTAATCAGATTTGATAGAATTTATCCTCCAGGAATAAAAGACAATACGTGTAAAGGCACAGTTCCCTAGGATTCAAGAAGTTGGTCACAACTTCGGATAAAGCACATCAGCTCTCTCGGCCTAGTTCCCAAATTAAGAAGTCAGTCGAAGGCTTGTGATTTCTTCAGACCTTGCTCTGTGCAGATCTGTGTGCTGTAGGTCGTACTTCAGGTACTGCCTGGAGGGGTAAGACTTAGAACAGGTGCCTGGCAGGCAGGGTGCAAGTTCTGGCACACCATGTTAGCCTTGCCAGCAGCCAGGCTAACTTACAGGTGTGTTGGACTTGCCGGAGGGCTTTTGATTTGAAGAAAGCTCCACTGCTTGAAATATATTGGAAAACTGCAATGTAGATGATCAAAAACATTGGTTCCTATACTCTACACATGTAGGTTAACGTTTTAATCTCTTTCTCTTGGGTTCTAACAGACCTTCCAAAACTTGACCAAACAAGAATGACTGATAGAATTTCAGTTGAAAGATGCAGTATAATTACTATAAAACAATTTGGCATCCTATTCTTAATTTTTCACTCTAAGCCATGCCCCAGATACCACGGGGCCTCTGACCTACTCTTGCCACTTCTAGGAAAGAACAATTATAATAGAAACATAATCCATTTATCCAGTTTCCTTTGGGTGAGAGATAATAAATTTTCTACTTATTTGCCCATGAACCACGGTTCACGGTTTAGTGTCCAGTAAACATTCGGATGGTCAAAAAATATTATCTAGCATGTGCCAGGAACTGATCTAGTCCTTAAGAGATAAAGTGACCAAAAGGCACATGAATTCTCTGCCATCAAGTAATTTACACTCTAATAAAAAAAGATAAGATATAAACTAATTCCAACCTACTAAAGTCGAATCAATAAAGCATGTGACGTAATTAATGGACAGGGATGGTGTGCTGGCAATGCAGGAGACAAGTAGAGAAGGTATCTCAGAGAGGAAGGCATTTCAAGGGAGATAGAACTCCCGGAAAGGAGGCATCCATGAGAGGAAGTAGAGACCCAAAAAATGACAATTGCAAAACCCCTGTGATATGACGGAGCTGGGTTTAATTAAGGAACAGGAGATCATGATGCCTGGAGTACTGCCAAACCAGGAAACATGGAGGGAGAAGGTAGAGGGGAAAGCAGGGGCCAGGTTCTGTCTGGCCTTTGTAGCCTATGGCAAGGAGTTTGAATTTTATCCTAATTACCATGAGAAGGCAGTTGAGGAAGGAGAAAATAGAAGAAGCAGGAGAATAAGAAGAAAATGCAAGGGGGGAGAGGGACTGGTTACCTGAACCTGGGTGTCACTGTAGACTCTTGTAGTTGCTAAGGTCCGAATGAAGGAGAGTTGTGAAACCATGGAAACGGGCAGAGCGTGTGTTGTTCTGTTATGAAGTGGCTTTCCCTGACCACACTCTTCACCCGCGGTGAGAACCAATCAGGGGCGCTAGAGGTCTTGCGAAAGGAGCAGATTTTTGAAAAAGACACACAGAGGGCTATAATTTCAGAACAGAGACCAAAAATTAGAATATGACCTAGAGTTTTTAAGGAAAGAAAAAGAAATAGGTTTGGGTGCCTGGGTGGCTCAGTGGGTTAAGCCGCTGCCTTCGGCTCAGGTCATGATCCCAGGGTCCTGGGATCAAGCCCCGCATCGGGCTGTCTGCTCAACAGGGAGCCTGCTTCCTCCTCTCTCTCTGCCTGCCTCTCTGCCTACTTGTGATCTCTGTCTGTCAAATAAATAAATAAAATCTTTTAAAAAAAAATAGGTTTGTAATGTATAAAAAAAGAAAGGGTAGGCTCAGATAAAACATTCAGAATAGCTCTCAGAAGTTAGCACTTCTGGTTCTTCCAAAAACTGAATCATCAGAAACGCAGAGGTAACTGTCTCTATGTCTCCTTGACATTTAAGGTGGTCCTTTCCTGTCTGCGATGATTGCCAAGTGTGCACACAGCAGATGCAAGCTGGTCTTCTAACAGGAGGAAGAGGGGGAAATGCCCGTCACCCAACCTTTTGGGAAGGATGGATAAATATTCCTAAAAGAAAGAAGTAAATATTTGCAAAGAAAACTATTTCCAAGAAGCAAGGGTGTTAAGAAATATTACTGAGAAGAAACTGAGAAGGTGAGTGGTTTTGTTTTTGTTTGGTTTGGTTTGTTTTAATTAACATATAATGTATTATTTGTTCAGGGGGTACAGGTCTGTGATTCATCGGTCTTACACAATTCACGGCAGAAGGTAAGCGTTTTTTAATTACACATATGAGGATCTTGCCAAGGAGAATGTTCAAAAACTGGTATATTCTAAGTACTATTTACTGCTGAATTATTACAGTTATAACCTCTTGCCATTGTATTACTCTGGACCCCGTTGGAAGGTAGGCCCCACGCTGTGAACTAAACCAGGGATGTCTCCTAGAATTATGAAACCCTTGATGAAGGAGCGATGGTAATGTATAAAGAAACCATATGGTATCCTTAGGGTAAAGGGAGGGAATCCAGGGAAGGGGCAATAGGGAAGGGGCCCTCCATGTTTGTGGATCAGAGGATCAGACCTTGTCGGTGAAAGTAACAGAGGGTGAAGGTTGGCCCAGGCCACAGCTGGTGTGCAGTTGCTGGGCAAGCAAAAATCAGCCCTTGTGGTGCGTGCAGGGTGCAGGTGATTGGCAAGCAGGGGCACAGGCAGGCAGAGCAGGCGGGGACCTGGACTTGGGCAAACTCTGCAGGAGACCTGCCAAGGAATGGATTGCCCACGCAAACAGGAGGCCATCATAGGCAGGAAGTTTTGTTTTCCTTGTTGCAAAGGCCCGGGAAGATCATCGCTAGTCCGAGAGGAGGATGCGAGGTCCCCAAATGATGGACAGGTTCTGGGAACAAGACTGGGGAGCTCCACCAGATAGCCCCATACCCACAACACCAGCCCACCGCAGAGCCGCTGGAAATAGCGCAGAGCCGCTGGAAATAGCAGCCTAAGTCCTTCCTCCTGTAATGTCCCTCCAGCGCCCTCTACTGAGAAAGTCTGACAATGTGCAGGAGAGACGCTTGAGAAAATCGGGTCCGTTATTGCAGAGAAGATACTGAGGGGTGAGTTTGTAGCTGAGAAAAAAGAAGCTGGTAACTGTTACAGTCATCAGCCTACTCCTTTTTACTGGGTCGTTTCCTCGGGAAACAGGACCGTGCTCTAATAATACTTTACATCTTCAAAAAAGTGAACACAAATTTTAAAACATAGATATTAAAAACTCTGTAGATCCCTGATACTACATTTCTTTTCAGTTATTGTCACGCGTCTTCTCCCCTTGGAACAAAACCTTGACGGTGGGATTCTGTATTCTCTGTCCTCACTGCCTCCTACTCTGTTTCAACACATGCCGTGTTGACTTATGTTCTCCACTGCTCCTGTTAAGGTCATCTTTGAGCTGTCAGAGATAATGGCCACTTGTCTGTGTTCATCCAAATCAGCCTCTTGGTGGCATTTAAGTGGACGATACGCCTTCTTTTTCCAGACCCTCACTTCGCTTTGTGTGACATGACTCTTTCCGTGTTCTCCTCTTGCCTGCCTAGAGACTTCTTCCCCCTCTCCTTTGGCCATTCTGCCTCTGCTACTTGGCCTCTACATTCGGAATACCCTGGGGTTCAAGCCTATTCACCTGTTTTGCGCTATAATCTCATTCCAGGTGATACCGACCCTTTGCTTTAAATCCTGCCTATAGTTTCAGTGACTTCTAAATATTTGTCTCCAACTCTGATCTATATCCAATGGCCTACTTAACTCTCTATTTCCTGCCTAGGTGGTATCTCAAACTCATCATGCTGAAAGTAGAATTCTTGATTTACATTCCAAACACATTTGTCCCTAGTCTTCTCCAATTCAAAAAACGTTAGCAAGACCCAGACAGTAGCCAGAAGCTATCCTTCATTCATCCGCTGCTCTCCTCACCAAGTCCTGCCGTATTTTGTTGTATTTGGACAACCTGTGTCTCTTCTCTCCTTCCTGGTTCAGGCTGTAGAGCCTCTCTCCTGCAGATAGGAAAATCTTAAAACCTTGAAACGTCTGCAAAGCATTCTCTACCCAGCAGCCAGACTGATCTTTGGAAACTGCAAACCGGATTATGTCACACCCTTAGATAGTGATCCCAGAGGGCTGGGATCAAGTCCCACATTAGGCTCCCTGCTCGGTGGGGAGTCTCCTTCTCCCTCTGCCCCTTACCCTACTCTCATGCTTTCTCTCCTGCCCTCTCCCTCAAATAAATAAATAAAATCTTAAAAAAAAGAAGTGATATTCCCTGTCATTGTGAAATATGTTATTTAGTTTCCATGTTACCTACCTAAATACTATCTTAGATAGTATCTTTCCATGGATTCTACAGCCTCAGGGCAAGTGTCTCGTAAGACCTGACCACACAATCTAGATGTAGGTCCCTCCATCTCTCTGTTAGTTAATTACTTTATTGTGCTCCCTTTTCATGTCACTAAATGTCGCTTTCCAAGATGATCTCATTAAGTTGGTTTTACCTATGATCTTACCTGTTCTACTTAATGCTGGAGTCTAAGCTCCCTGACTGGGAGGGTCTCAAGTTGCCCACCAGGTGTTTCATCCCCAACATCTACAGAATTCCCAGAATATATTGGTTCAATCTGTATGTGTTGAACAAAAGACTCCTCTTAGATTGGCCAGGGAGAAAGCTAGATGTAAGAGTGGCTAATACCACCCATTTGTAATTATAGAGCTATGTGTGTGTAGAATGGCATGGCCTATAGTAAGGACGTGTTCTCTCTCAGGAGAACATATCCATGATTATTACGGAAAGACTCCAACATGCACCAAGTCTGCAAAAGCCCAATAAGATGTGTATCACAAAATATTTCCATGTTGTGACTCAGAAATAAAAAAATTTAGGGACAAAGACCGTAGTTTTCATTATTACCTATTGATGATTGAAGCTTTAGAAGAGAACAGAGAGTACGGACACATGTTAGTAGTTGTATCTTTGTGTTGCCAGGAAAGATTTGCTCTTTTGGAACACGAACAATGATACTGATCCAAGCGGCTCCTGGAAAGGGCTTGGCACACGTGGAAAACTAAGGTAGGATAAGATTTGGTCTCTGACCAGAAAGTATCTATAATACAACTAAAGAGATAAACTTGTATAGAAATAACTTGGAAGTGAAACCAGGGGGTCTGCCTGCATAGCCTAAACTTCTATATGTCATACTAAATTAGGCTCTGAAAGTGTCCCTTTGATGGGTTTCCCACTTCCAGAACCAGGTAAGGATCTACTGACTTTATATTCCTGCTTTAAGTCTATTGTCCAAGCTGTTCCTTTTTAATGGGAAGAAAATCCTTCCTAGCATTCTCTAATTAAAGAGAATAGTCCTCCAAGTCCCAGATCTGTAAAGCCATACTCAACCACTGCCTCTCCTGTGCACTGATGGCACAATTTTCATATGGCTGTAATTAACATTGTATTAGAAATTCTAGGGGCACCAGGTTGGCTCAGTCAGTTAAGCATCTGCCTTCAGCTCAGTCATGATCCCAATGTCCTGGGATTGAGTCCTACTTTGGGCTCCCTGCTCAGCAAGGAGTCTGCTTCTCCCTCTCCCTCTGCCTCCTCCACCCTGCTCGTGCTCCCTCACTCTCTCTATAAGAGAAATAAATAAAATCTTTAAAGAAAAAATAATTCTGTATGTGTCTGACAACATAGGTAACCTGGAAACTAAAATCACATATTTCACAATGGCTGGGAATATCACTTTTTTTTTAAGATTTTATTTATTTATTTGAGGGAGAGGGCAAGAGAGAAAGCATGAGAGTAGGGTAAGGGGCAGAGGGAGAAGGAGACTCCCCACTGAGCAGGGAGCCTAATGTGGGACTCCATTAGTCCCATAATGTGGGACTCTGGGATCACGACCTGAGCTAAAAGCAGTTGCTTAGCGGATATGAGCCACTCAGGCACCCCTGCCTTTATCACTTATAAACAATCCCAAACCATCAGAGCTGAGAGACCATCCATGGATTTCCAGCTGTTTCCAAGTCGGCAGCTGCAGGCCCTAGGACTAAGTACATGAATGAGTGATTAAATAAGTAACTTATATGACTCATGGGGATAAAGCAGACTTTCAGATAGAACTTCCCTAGAGGTAAAGGATTCATGACTGGATATATGACTCCCTCTCTTACCTGCCTTCAACTGTATTCCCTTCTTTTTTTTTTTTTTTTTTTTTAAAGATTTTATTATTTATTTGAGGGCACAGAGATCACAAGCAGTCAGAAAGGCAGGCAGAGAGGTAGGGGGAAGCAGGCTCCCTGCCGAGCAAAGAGCCCAATGCGGGGCTCCATCCCAGGACCCTGGGATCATGACCTGAGCCGAAGGCAGAGGCTTTAACTCAATGAGCCACCCAGGCACGCCTGTATTCCCTTCTGTATTAAAACATCTGTTGTTTCTGCCCTGACCAATCCTCCCCCTTCTAGTAAAAGAGGCTCTCTTTTCCTAGAGACCTGCACTTACCATGCTTATCATGCTAGTGGACCTGTCAACCATGTGGTTCTCTGTCTCTGGGTCTTCCTCTTCCATGGGCGCACTCTCCCCTGTGTATAAGTGGTTGCTCCTAGTGGAGTCTTTTGGGATTGTTCTGTGTGGTGGTTTTTTCTGTGACTTATAAATTCTGGATCTCTCATTGAGACATCTTGAACACTGAAGACCATGTATGTCTTAAACATTTTGGAACTACACTGTGCAAAGGATCATCTGAGAGTAGATCCAAGGAAAGAGGATAGTAGACCCTAGAGGTTGGAGAGTTGGCTTACCTTATTTGACCCCCAGATGAGTCATTCAGTTTCCTTTCTCCCGTTCCTTCAGCTGTCATGGAAACTACTAGCATGAGTTGAAAACTAGAACTGGAAGAGTCCTGGATAATGTGTTTTTGTAAGGTCAACTTGCCTCTGGAGAATAATGAATAGAGATTGCAGATACAGTTGTAAAAGTCATTACGTACCATAGAAAATTAGCGAATTCAACAGTCCTAAGTCCTAGAATCTGTGATTGATACCCCCCAAAATTTTTTTCTGGATACTCTGATAGGCAATGGTTTACATGATAGTACTTCTGTCTTTTGCTGTGAATCTTCTTGAAATAAGTAAAGGTAGACATAAAGAGTTTGTATGGAGACTGGATTGTTTTATTTCAAATATTTCTCCTGAAACAAATAGTAAAAGAAACAGATTAAAGCACTACCAAGTGTCTGCGTATGTTTTTACACTTATTCCTCACAAACCCTAAGAAATTCATACTGTTAATATCCCACTTTATAGATGACTAAATTCGGCCTATTGAGTAGAAAGGGAAAAACTTGTCCAATTCTAAAGCCAGTCTTTCGGAAACTTTTGTTTATCAGTATCTAGTGATAAAAGATAAACCAGTGACTCACAGTATAAAGGAATAACAAGATGGTAACAGTAGAAAGTAGGAAATGACGGTAAATAAGAAAAGTTTGGGGAATTTATTCAAAATGGTGGACTTGGCACACGCTACGGACTTATTTTATAAGTCCACAGAAATGTCTGAAAGGAGATTTATAAAACTTCATTACCATAACAGAGAGGAAGAAGAATTTCTTTTTACAAAACAGAGAATGTGAGAAAATCCAAAGACTAATATTAGAAAGGATGAGATTAAACTTGAAAACTCCAGTCCAAGATGCATTCGGGTCTGGACGGCCACAAAAGTTTCATGTGCCAGAATCAGGAGAGAGCCCTGAGAAGATTGTACTCTCCTAAGTGTGCAATAGAATTATGTCTAAAAACTAATGTGTATACTTTAATTTAAAAATAATTTATTGCTAATTTTCCCATGAATCATAATCACTGATCATAGATTACTATAACAAATATGATAATGAAAAAGTTTGAGATATAGCAAGAATTATCAAAATGTGACAGGGACACAAGATGAATGCAAATGCTATTGAAAAAAAAAAATGGCACCAATAGACTGCTTGATGCAGGGTTGCTACAAGCCATCAATTTGTAAAACAAAACAGAAATGCCGTATCTGCAAAGTGCAATAAAGTAAGGTAAGTCTCTATAAGTAGGCCAGTAGTGAATTTCAACTCCAAAGATGAGCACATAACCAAAACTTACCATTTGAAAACAGTGAATACTCGAAAGAGAAAGCTTCAAGCACAACAATGAGAAGAAATTTGCATGTCAAGGAAACATTAAGTTACATAGGACCTAAAATCTAATTCATTTCTGGAATGACATGAGAAGATACTGCAGCCATATGTAGAGTTAGTTAGACGTTCGGTAAACGAAATGTGTGATAGATGAAATAAAGGAAAAACCTGAAGGATACACTAAAAATCAAAATGAGAACAATACACTGGGTGAGACGAAATATTAACTCAAGAATTCATCCAGAATATAGAATAAAAGAAAAAATGAGATCAAAATGGTAGAAGTTAGTAGATATGAGTTCTCAGATTTAAAGGGTCATGAGCCATTAAAAGTGCCAAGCGAGATAAAAAGATTTGCATAAATTTCATAAGACCAAGGATGAGGAGAATATTTTAAAAACTTCCAGAAGGATATTAACTTTGATATCTGATATTTCGTCAGCCACATTAAATGCAAGAAGAAAATAGAACAGTGTCTTCAAAGCTGTGAGACATCTCATAATGCTATATCACATAAACTTAACTGTTTGTAGAGGCAAAACAAAAACCTGTTCAGTTTTCTGTTAGCCCTTTCTGAAAACACTAAAGATTTCACAACAAGATGAGAAATCAATTTAGTAAGATAGGAGTAGATTTTAGAAATGTTGTTGAAGAAACCAGGAACACAACAATATTGTTTTAATTGTGAGCTAATACGTAATATATAAAACCTAACTCTTAAGCATAAAGATTAGTTGTACCGGTGGTAATGGTTGTAGTTGATAATTGCTGACCTTAGAATTAGACTGAATGCGGGGGGTGGGGTTATGGACATTGGGGAGGTTATGTGCTTTGGTGAGTGCTCTGAAGTGTGTAAACCTGGCGATTCACAGGCCTGTACTCCTGGGGATAAAAATATATGTTTATAAAAAATAAAAAAATTTTTAAAAAAGTAACAGTCCCACAACTGTCTACATGGAGAATTTTCCACAGACTTTGTTAAATAAAAGTTAATATTAAGAACAACTCCAAAAAAAAAAATTAAAAAAAAAAAAGTGTTCATTGCTTCTCAAAAAAAAAAAAAAAAAAAAAAAAGAAGAAGAAGAAGAAGAATTAGACTGAATGCAAAACACAGTTCTAGGATGCCTGGGTGGCTCAGCCAGCTGAGCGTCTGCCTTTGACTCAAGTCATGGTCCTGGGGTACTGGGATTGAATCCTGCATCAGGGACCCTGCTCAGCAGGGAGTCTGCTTCTCCCTCTCCCTCTGCTTTTCTTTCTTTCTTTTTCAAATAAAATCTTTTTTTTAAAAAGATGTTATTTATTTATTTGACAGAGATCACAAGTAGGCAGAGAAGCAGGCAGAGAGAGAGGGGGAAGCAGGTTCCCTGCTGAGCAGAGAGCCTGATGTGGGGCTCGATCCCAGGACCCTGAGATCATGACCTGAACCCAAGGCAGAGGCTTAACCCACTGAGCCACCCAGGCGCCCCTTTCAAATAAAATCTTAAAACACACACACACACACACATAGAAGCACAGTTCTAAATATGATACATATATTCATTTAATTTTCCTCACAACCCTGCGAGCTATATACCTGGAAACTGATAATACTGAGGCACAGAAAAGTTGAGTAGCTTGCTATTTGTCACAGAGCCAGGAAGTGGTAGAGCCGGGATGTGAACCTGTAAATCACTGAGATTCCAGACGATACTAACATGGGTAATAGACAGAATTGTGTTCCACCCAAATCCTTATGTGGAAGTCCCAACCCCCAATACTTCAGGATACAACCCTATTTAGAAATGAGGTGTTTAAAGAGGTTATTAAGTTAAGAGGAAGCCTTTTGTGTAGGGTCCTAGCCCAACAGAACTGCTGCCCTCATAGGAAAAGGAAGAGATGCCAGGGAGGTGCATGAACAGAGGAGAACATGTGGGGACACAGCAAAGAGGGGACCATTTGCAAGCCAAGGAGAAGGCCCAGAGAAGAAGCCACACTTGCCGACGTTTTGACCTTGAATTTACAGCCTCTGGAACTGTGAGAAAGTATATTTCTGATGTTTATACCACTCAGTCTGTAGTATTTTGCTATGGTAGCTCTAGCAAACTAATACTGATTTGAGTGATAACTGTGTAGCAATAGGAAAACCTTACATGCTAGGAAATTCTAGATGCACCTTTTAAAGTAGAAATGGGGGCGCCTGGGTGGCTCAGCGGGTTAAAGCCTCTGCCTTCGGCCCAGGTCATGATCCCAGGGTCCTGGAATCGAGCCCCGCATCGGGCTCTCTGCTCAGTGCAGAGCCTGCTTCTCTCTCTCTCTCTCTCTGCCTGCCTCTCTGCCTACTTGTGTTCTCTGTCAAATAAATAAATAAAATCTTTAAAAAAAAATAAAAAATAAAAATAAAGTAGAACTGTAACCTTACTGTTTTTTTTAATTAAGAACAGCTTATAAAGAAATATCTAATTTTAAACCAGAAAAGGAAAAAATCTAACAAAGGAAACACATTTTTTTAAAAAAAGGAAATGAGTGGCGCACCTGAGTGGCTCAGTTGGTTAAGCGTCTGGCTTTGGCTCAGGTCACAATCCCAGGGTCCTGAGATCAAGTCTCCTTAATGTTAAATATCAGTGATTTGTAGATTAGAATTTTAAAAAAATTAAATCCTGGGCACCTGGGTGGCTCAGTGGGTTAAAGCCTCTGCCTTGGGCTCAGGTCATGATCTTGGGGTCTTGAAATAGAGTCCCACATCTGGTTCTGTGCTCACCAGGGAACCTGCTTCATCCTCTCTCTCTCTCTGCCTACTTGTGATCTCTCTCTCTCTGTCAAATAAATAAATAAAATATTTAAAAAAAAATTTAAATCCCTTTTTTTTTTAAATATTTTATTTATTTTTTTTACAGACAGAGATCACAAGTAGGCAGAGAGGCAGGCAGAGAGAGAGGAGGAAGCAGGCTCCCTGCTGAGCAGAGAGCCCGATGCGGGGCTCAATCCCAGGACCCTGGGATCACGACCTGAGCCAAAGGCAGAGGCTTTAACCCACTGAGCCACCCAGCCCCCCTTTAAATCCCTTTTTAAGCTGTTCAAAATATACATCTGAAACATAACGACACAAAAAGGGTGAAGGCGGAAGAATGGGAAAATAGTAAGTACAAACAAAAGAGATGGTATAATAGCAATTTTCGCATAAAGCAACTGTTAGGGGAGCATAATGACCAATTAATCTTTCTATTCTGTAACTGCTTCTTCTACTTAGACCATATTCCTGGATCAAGAACCAAGAGTGGCACATCTCCATTCTGGATCTGACACCTGAAAGGTGAGTCACCAGAAGGATATGTTGTCCTCAGGGAATGTTTAGATGTAGGAATACGGTGCCCAGGAAGGCAAATAAACCTCTGGGTAGGATGAGATGGTCTAGGAAAAAGTCTGTTAGTGCCGTAAAGATTATAACCTTGGGACAACAAGATTATGAACTTCTAAAGATCAACAATAATGTTTTATTATTCATGCTTGAATCACTAGCACCTAAAATATAGGTATAAAATAAATGAGTGCATTAATGTATCGTGTACATTGTATATTTTAATGATTTAATTCTCCATTATCATGCACATACCTGAATTATAAATATAGTAAGTGTTGCTTTTGCCTTTATGCCAAAGACCTGTAACATGCAAAGGCAATATCAGAATATCAGAATGCTCAGATAAACTCTGTCCTGGCTTCTCATGCTCCCTTATGAAGACTTTTCGACTGTAACCTCCTGACCTATGGTGTATTTCTACCACCTCATTTCTTGCACAGCCTTTCCTTTACAGCAGCGATTCTCAAAGTACGGTCCGTAGAAATACACATACAGTCCACACGCCAGCCCACTGACCTCTTTTACTGGTCCTCATCAAGATACATACAGAAATTGAGAGGAAGCATTTGAAACATTCTAGACAGCTTCAATTACCATGACAATTATGCAGATTTTTATTGTTTGTTTTCCAAAGTCATGGTAGAGGACAGTTTGGAAACAAGTAAATAACTTGTCTTTCAGTTCAGGCAGCTGGAGAGGCTTTGTGGCTGAAAGTTGGCTGAATATAAGTCAGTTGGGATCTTCGAAACCAAATCTTAGGAATTGGTGCAGAGTTGAGGCATAAAGAGACAGATGAGGTTGGAGTTCTGTTTCAGAGCTAGAGTAATAGTCACATAACCAAACCAAAACCTAAGGGGTTAGGTGGGAAGGGCCTGGAACGCCCTCAGCAGAGTTGGGATTCATCTTCCCTTCCCCTATCCTACAGAGCAGATAGTCCTTCCTGTTTTAGATCTTTTTCAAACCAGTAGAAATCTCTCAACCACCCACCATTTCCCTGCCTGGTGTTCACCCACTATGTGTCTTAAGTGGGGTTCTTTTCAGACCCCAGGTTTTCAGAGCAACGGCTATCCATACAGTAGAGCCACTGGGGTATTTTTACACTATGACCACAGGAACTGACATGTGTTAAAACTAAGAAATTTCTATCCCAGTGATTTCTGGTAAAATATGGGGAGAGATGCAGGAATCTCAAAGATTTTCTGGGTGAATCTCTGGGACCCACCCAGTGAGCAGAGCCGGTAGCCTTCTGTCACCATCCAACTACTCTTTATTGGCTTTTCAAATTTATGCCCTAGGTTAGTCATAAACCAGGAGACAGTGAATACAGATAGATGAAAATAAACGTCTTCAGGGACAAGAAAAAATAAGTTTTGTACAGCCACAAAAGACCGTTAAGAACACAGGTGCTTTTCCACTTACCCAGATGAAGAAGTCATTGAAACAGGTGGTTAAGCAAAACTACAAAGACTTCACTGTCTCTAATCTTGCCTGTGGTGAGTAGGGGAGAGGAAGAAGCAAAGCAAAAGGAATTAGAAAGACTGTGTCCATGTCAAAATCTTTTTTCAAGGAAGAGAAAGGAAGAGAAAAGGGGAAAGTTCAGAAGAAAAATGTAGTAAACAAAAATGATTGCAAGAGCCTGTCTTTGTGACAAGAACAGGCTAGTTGTCCTGACATGGCATGAAAATAAGATTTTTTTTTAAAGATTATTTATTTATTTATTTATTTGACAGACAGATCACAAGTAGGCAGAGAGGCAGGCAGAGCGAGAGGGGGAAGCAGGCTCCCCGCTGAGCAGAGAGCCCGATGTGGGGCTTGATCCCAGGACCCCAGGATCATGACCTGAGGCCCAAGGCAGAGACTCTAACCCACTGAGCCACCCAGACACCCTGAAAGTAAGATATTTTTCTAATAACCAGTGATCCAAAGTACCCAGAGCTCCATGGGGAACAAGCATATAGACAGTCACTCCACCTAACATCCAGTTGGAGAAAGATGTGAAAATACCTGCTCACAACTGATCTTATTTTTTTGCCTTGTTTCATGTAAGACATTGACAGGGTAGAAAATGTATAAATATGTCACAGGAATTTGGAATGTGGGAGAGATCAATGTGGTCTAGAACTATGCTAGGAAGATTTCTGGAGAGCTGGGTCCTAAACTAGGGACTGACTGCCTGTCAAGTTTGGATTGGTACAGGGCAAGGCATCCCAGGAAGGAAGTAGGCTGTGTCATATAACATCAAAAAGCAGGAAGGTATTTTTGATTTTTGTCCTTGAATGTGAGTATCCTTGTACTGTATTTTTTTTATTTATTATTTTTTAAAGATTTTATTTATTTGACAGAGATCACAAGTAGGCAGAGAGGCAGGCAGAGAGAGAGGAAGGGAAGCAGGCTCTGTGCTGAGCAGAGAGCCCAATGCGAGGCTCGATCCCAGGACCCTGGGATCATGACCTGAGCCGAAGGCAGAGGCTTTAACCCTCTGAGCCACCCAGGTGCCCCCTTGTACTGTATTTTATGTGTATTATTTTAATTTACATAAAAAATTCTTGTGGTAAATACTATTTCTTTCTTCACTTACTAGTGTGTTAAACAACCCTCCATCTTGTATGCTAATGTCCTAAGTTGCTTCTGACCTCTGCATAGTGGCCCACATTACAATCCACTGCATATGTCTTAACCATTCCATAACAATACATAGTCCATCTAATTCCCTGCAGAGACAGAAACAGATATACAGGAAACTGAAATAAAATTTTACAAGTGATTTTTTTTTTTATGGACCTGACTGAAAAGACTTCTGATGTACTCAGACTGGATTGCTTGGACTTTGTACATAGGTATACACAATTTCGGAAAGAAAAAAAAAAAACCTATCATAACACTTTCAAACTTTATTATACTCACCAGTATACTCGTCAAGAGTACGACAGACTTATGTATAAAAATGCAGTATATATTATGACCCAGTTGGGTTTAAGTGAGCAAGGTAAGGTGCTATAGCTTTAGAAAACATATAAAGATAAAGGAGAGACATCATATAACCACGTCAATAGCAAAAAAGCCTGTGACAATTCGATTTCCACTAATTCAACTTCCACTGAACACTTAGCAAACTGTTTTTTACAAGATAGCTTCCTTTTTTAATTGAAGTATACAGGACATAAAATGTTATATTATTTTCACATGTACAACATAGCGCTTCAATAATCATGTACATTACACAGTGCCCCCCACTATAAGAATAGGTAACCGTCTATCACTGTACAAAGTTATTACATTATTGATAATCCCTATGCTCTACTCAACATCCTTGGGACCTGTTCATTTTATAACTGGAAGTTTGGACTTCATAAACCCATTCTTCTATTACACACACACACACACACACACACCCATATTACTCCCCTCTGGTGACCCCCAGTTTCTCCTCTGTATTTACAATTTTGTTTCTTTTGTTTGTTCATTTCCTTTGTTTTTTAGATTCCATATATAAGTGCAAATACATGGTATTTGTCTTTCTCTGTGTGACTTATTTCACTTAGGACAGTGCCTTCTAGGTCTATCCATATTGTCATGAATGGTAAGATCTCATTCTTTTTTATAGTCAAATAATATTCCTGTCTCTTCTTTATGCATTCATCTTTCAGTGGATGCCTTGGGTTCTTCCATATTTTGGCTATTGTAAATGATCTTACAATAAATGTAGTGGTGCTTACATTTTTTTCAATTAGTGTCTATATTTGATTCATGTAAATATCCAGTGGCAGAATTATTAGATCATATGGTAATTTTTATTTTTAATTTTTGAGTAATCATCATAGTGTTTTGTAGAGTGACTGCATCAATTTACGTCCCCTACAACAGTGTAAGAGATTTCCCTTTACTCTATGTCCTTAACACTTGGTATTTCCTGTTGATACTAACAATTCTGACAGGTGTAAGGTGATATCTCATTGTGGCTTTGATTTGCATTTTGCTAATAATTAGTGATGTCAAGCATCTGTTTATATGTCTATTGGCCATCTGTATGTCTTTTTTGGAGAAAGTGTCTATTCAGATCCTCTGCCCATTTTTAATCAGATTATTAGGGGTATTTTGGTATTGTATGAGTTCTTTATATGTTTTGTACATTAACTCCTTATTAGATACTATCCTTTGCAAATGTTTTCTCATATCCAGTAGGCTGCCATTTTTGTTTTCTTGATAGTTTCTTTCAATATTCAAAAACTTTGTATTTTGATGCAATCCCAATAGTTTATTTTTGCTTTTGTTTCCCTTGCCTGAGAGACATATCTAGAAAAATGTTGCTAAGGCCAACGTCCAAGAGATTACTGCCTATGTTTTCTATTATGAGTTCAGACATGCCTTTAAACCATTTTGAGTTTATTTTTGTAAATAAAGTGGTCCAGTGTCATTATGTCCAGCTATCTAAGAACTATCCTTTTCTCATTGTAAATTCTTGCCTCCTTTTTCATTAATTGACCATATAAGAATAGGTTCATTTCTGGGCTCTTTGTTCCATTGATCTGTACATATGTTTTTGTGTCAATAGCATATGGTTTTGATTACGAGACCCTTGTAAAAGTGCTCGAAACTAGGGTTGTTATAACACCTTAAGCTTTGTTCTTCTTTCTCAAGATTGCTTTGACTGTTCAGGGTTTCTGCCATTCCATATAAATTTAGGATTATTCTAGTTCCGTGAAGAGTGCTATTGGTATTGGTAGGAATTGCATTGAATCTATAAAATGCTTCATGTAGTATGGGCATTTTATTGATATTAACCTTTCCAATCTATGAATGTGGTATATCCTTCCATTTGGTTGTGTCATCTTCAGTTTCTTTCATCAGTGGCTTATGGTCTTCAGAGTAGAGGCCTTTCACCTCCTTGTCTAAATTTATCTGTAGGTGCTTTATTCTTTTTGATGCATTTGTAAATAGGATTGTTTCAGGTTTTTTTTTGGTTACTTTATTATTAGTGTAGGAAAATATAACAGATTTCTGTATTTAGTTTTGTATCCTGAAACTTTACTTAGTTCTTATAGTTTTCTGGTGGAGTCTTTAGTGTTTTCTGTATATAAATTCTTGTTATCTGTAAATTGTGACAGTTTTCCTTCTTCAGAGAAGAGATTATTTTTAATCTAATAGAAAGCATTAAAAACAGTAACTATAATACATCAAACATTATATGTTGAACCAAATATGGAGAAATTTAAAATTAACAATGGGAACAAGCCAGAGCTGCTCAGTATGGCCACTTCTAATTATCTTTGTTCTGGATGTGTACTGGGGAAAAAAAAAAAACAACACTACAAAAAATAGCAAAGTATAATAGGTGGGAGCAATGAGAGAATGGAACTGACTGGGAAATAGCACAACGGCATTTGGGGGGTAATAGTAAAATTTTGTATATTGATTCATTTTTTTTATTAATTTCAGAGGTAGAATTTAGTGATCCATCAGTTGCATATAACACCCAGTGCTCATTCCATCAAGTGCCCTCCTCAATGCCCATCACCCAGTTACCCCATTCCTCCACCAACCTCCCCTTCTGCAACCCTCAGTTTAATTCCTAGAGTTCAGCAGCTCTTATGGTTTACCTATTTTCATCTTATTTTATTTTTTCTTTCCCTTCCCCTATGTTCATCATTAAAACTATTATAAAATACTAGATTTGGTTACTAAATATTTGGTGTGTTAGTAAAGACTTATATATATTACTATATAATAAATTAGATTATTTAAAATATCTATAACTGTATTTCAATAGAATTTTTGTTATTCTATACATTTTATGTATTTAAAAACATTATCTTCAGAAGAAGTCTAAGGGCTTCATCTGTTTTGTTACTTAAATTCCACATATGAGTGAAATCATGGTATTTGTCTTTCTCTGACTTATATACAAGTGTATACATTTGTTAATGCTCATAAAACTGTTCACTTAGAATGAACGAACATATTGTATACAAGCTATACCTCAAAGTTACAAAAGAAGAGCTATTACGATTCCTAAGGAATACCTCAGCAATAACTTTACTGGATAGCAATTGTAATGATGGAAAAAAGACTGTAAATTGAAAAGATACTTAATAATAGATGTAGGCAGGTTGAACTGCTGGGGGAAAAAAAACTCCCAAAATATGATAACTCAAACAGGATATGGTTCGTTTCTCTCTCATGTAATTGTTCAAGCAGATTCTGCTCCTTGAGATCATCTGGGAAGCCAGGTAGTTATCACGAAAGCTCTATCATTTGTTGCCAGTGGTCTTAACCTAAGGCCAATGGATACCCAAATGGTCCTATAGACAGAATTTAGGAAGTCCATAAACTCTAATAGGAAAAAAAATTATATCTTTATGTTCACTAGGTTCTGAATGAAATTTAGTAATCTCTTTAATTTTAAATAATGACAACAAATCATAGTAGCACTAACAGTACCTATGGCCCAGTCACCAATTGAAATCACAGATATTTTCATATCACAACTCCGTTATTACAGAATCTGGAAATATCATTCACACTTAATGTCATTTTAGAACTATTATAAAATATCAGATTTGGTTACTAAATATTTGGTGTGTTGGTAAAGACTTGCTATACAACTATATAATAAGATTATTTAAAATGTCTATAACTGTACTTCAACAGAATTAATTTTTGTTATAATTCTATACATGTTATGTATTTAAAAACATCTTCAGAAGAAGTCTAAGCGCTTCATTAGACTACCAAAGAGGCCCATGTTACATAGAAGTTTTAAGCATACCCCTGTTAGGATATTGTCCTCATCCTCATGGTCAAAGCCAGGCTGCTTCCCTCTTTAGTTTGCATGAAGTAGGAAGAGAAAAGAGAGCATGGAGGAGCCATATCCAGGCCTTACGGGAGAGGCCAGGGTATGGACACACCCCCTTTGACTTCATTCCATTTCAGACAACTCAGTCCCAGGGCCACACCCAAACACAATGGAGGCTGGGAAAACACAAATATTGTGCTTTTTCGGTGTCAGGAAGGAAAAAAGTTTTCCTCCACCCTCTTTTGGTCACTGGTTTAGTGTGAAAATTAAACGGACAGAGTAACAGATCAGCACATAAATTTCACTGAATTTTTACTATAACATGGGCAGCTTCACAAGAGAATCAACACCCAAAGAAGCGACCAGCACAGGAAGCTTTGACATCTTTTAGACAAACAGTAAATTTGTGAAGACATAGGGGTTTGGGCTAGTGCTAGTCAAACTGTGGCCAGGTCTTCCTTTACTGGTTAACTTCCTTAACTTCCTAACTGAGGTAAGTAAGGGTTAGTTGAACAAGTTTGTTTGTAGAAAGTTTGTAGATTCCTCTGGTGCCATCTCTGCGCTGATAAGTCTATCACCAATAAAATAAGGATTGGCTTCGGTTTGGGGGGAGTTTTTCTTGTTTTGTTTTTAGTTTGCTTTTGTTTTGTTTTATTTTGCAATACTATTAATTGCCTGTGGCTCAAAATAAATTGTATGTCCAAGAGGCAAATTTGGGGGTGACATATTCTAGTTTCCTTCACAGGCCTGTGATAGGACACTAGACGTACAACCCCAGGAGAAACATTCCATTCCTTAACTACCTTTCTGTTATTTGTGATGAAAGGGTCTCTGCATATTGACCCAGTCATACCTGAGGACGACTGAGTATAAACACAAGGGAATTCAATGAGTCAAAGGCAGTGGCCAGTTTTCTGATTCGTGAAACCATTCACAAAGAGAGGAAGAAACAAAAGAATAGAAAACATTCCACTGGACAAGTTGACTTGAGATTTCTGTGACCAGTAGTGTACTGATAAGCCTCCTCCTAGGAGTAAGGGGTAGGAGAAGAACCCATCCTGTAAATCTACCCATCAAGGCCACTTTCAAGATGATGTCATGGCACAAGGGGTTGGGAGAAGATGGGCACATGAAGCTCCCACAGACTAGTATGAGCTAATGTGCCTCTGCTGGGGGTGGGGTGTGTGTGAGGATTTCCAAGTGGAGACATTCTGAAGAAAATGTTCATAAGCAGAGCTCAGGTTTAGGAGTAGAATCTGGGTGAGACATTGATTTGGGAATCGATAAAATTATGTAGCAATAAGGTTCTTTTTAAATAACAACAACAAAAAAAGGCACGTGGGTGGATCGTGTCTGACTTTTTATTTCAGCTCAGGTGCTGATTTCCTCTCAGGGTTGTGGGATCAAGCCCCATGTGAGGCTTGATCCCCCTCTGTGCAGGGCGGGGTGTGGAGCCTGCTTGGGATTCTCTCCCTCTCTCTCTTCCCTCCTCCACTCTCTCCTCTCTCTCCTTCATGTTCTCCCTCCCTTGCTCGCTCTCTCTCTCTCTCCCTCTCTCTAAAAAACAAAACCAACCCTAACAACAACAAAAGACAGCAGACAACAGACCCAAAATGGAGTCGTTTATGCTAAGCCCCATGTCACAAAACCAAGGCTTAAAAGTTTCAGCTCTCCCCGAAATGGAATCTTAAATGATTCAGTTAGTACTCTCAGCACTTAGGTAATCTGCCTAATCGACCCTTGCTGTCCCTGAAATTTGCCTAGTAGGGTAACTTCCTGTTCCCACTCTGTTCTGTTTATAAAAGTTTTTTCATTTTCTACAGCTCTTCCTGCCAGACTCAGATTAATTTTTGTTCAAATAAACTCAACCATTTAGTATACCTCAGTTTACCTTTAACTGAGTTCAAGTTTTAGTATCTGAGGAGGGAACTGAATGAGACTCCTGACAGCCCTCAGGAAAAACAAGCAACTGGGTAAACTCCTGAACTTATGGCTTCTAGCCTCCGAAGGTTGTAGGGAAGTCCTTTTCTCATCCTGGCTCTTCAGTTTTTTGTTGTAAGCTTTCAGACTTTATTTGAGCATTTCTGTCTCCAGACTGGCTTCTGAATCTGGCCAGAGTTGGGCTGGCTCTGACTTAGAAACTGAACGGGGTCTGGGCTGGACAGCTCACAACTTAACCTGGACTAGGTCTAGTGTGAGGTCTTAGGTAAATAAAATTTTGTTTTAAGGATGAACAAACAGGTCAACCTTCTTTAAAAAAATTCAAACTGCAATGACCACAGCAGAGAACTTTTAACTTATATAAGCGGAATTTAAAGGTACCCTAGGAAAAGAGAAGTCTCAGGGAAGCACTCACCATAAAGGGTAAGAGAGAAAATTATTTTTCCTCTTCTAAGTTTTTGGTGACCAGATCGAGACCTGCTGGGACACTCTACTCCCTCCAGATCCTGCAGATGGGATCCTGAGAAAACTGGCAGAAGCTGGCACAGGATAATTTTTTTAAAGATTTTATTTATTTACTTGAGAGAGCAAGAGAGAGAAAGAAGGGGAGAAGGAACGGGGGAGAGGCAGAGGGAGAAGGAGAAGCAGATTCCCCACTGAGCAGGGAGCCAACATGGGGCTCAGTCCCAGAACTTTGAGATCATGATCTGAGCCATAGGTAGACGCCTAACCAACCAAGACACCAAGGTTCCCCCAAAGGGTAATTCTTATCAAAAGCACCAATCCCAGATCTCTACCTGTGGTGTCAGATTGAGAGAAATAGGTAACATTTCACATAATATCTTCTTTTCCAAATGCAGATTTACCGGTAGAAAACATTTGTAAAAATATCAAGAATCTTGAGTTGTGACTTATGAATTTGCTTTTCGGTACCCATTGATTAGATATATTTTCTCTTTCAGAGAAAGCTGTTGACTTCTTGTTTATCTCATTTTGTGTCCTGAGAACTTGGCTGCCAACAATCAGGTTGAGGGTCCCATAAATATGGCTGGACGGAAATGTGAGTCCCACCCCACTTCCAGCCAGATGCGGCTGGACAGAGATGGGGGCTGTATTCCTCTTGCTGCTGGGGTCCTGCCAACTGTTGCAGCTCTCGGGGCATTATCTGTCTGTCTTCTGGTTATCTTTTGGTCTTAGGAGAGTAGTATATTTTGCACCCTCTTTGGGGACATGTCTTGTGTCTATGAAGTTGTTTAATACTGCCAGGAATATCTACTGTTTGTCCCTGAAGAAACCTGGCAAGATATCAAAAAGATTTCTCTTAAGTAGTGTTGTGGTCAAAACTTGGTCAAATTGGCAGCTGATAGAACCTGAGAGGAACTCTTTAAAAGACCTTCTCCCCCAAGCTAAGATGAAACTATGCCCCCAGAAGGAAAGAAAAATATTCTGAAACCTTTGTGGGAAGACTTGCTAAAACATTTCCAAGACAAACAGCTCTAAATCTAGAACATAGGAATCTTTTGATTTCCATCTTATCATTCAGTTTGCAACCCAATTCTTTGAGGAATTAAAAATAACTGTCCTAAAAATTGAGGACAACTTGTACAACTTGTCTTAAAAGTTGAGTCTACAGAACAGAAAAAGCCTACCTATCCTTTTTACCAGTCTGCAAACCTCCCCTATTTATCTCAAAAAGCTTGTAGATATTGTAAAAATTCTGGTCTTAGGAAACAAAAGTCCTTCTTGGAGGAACTTTCATTCTTTTTTAATGTGCTTTTGAGATATAAATATTCTACCCCATTTTCTCTCAGAAATGAGGGCCAACTCTTTGAAATGAAGACTTCAGAGAAGTAATTTTTATCAGAAGGAAAAAAAGAAAATGAAAAGAAAGGCTTTTTGGAAACTAAGCAAATAAAATCTTAAAAATCTTCAACACAAATAGTGAAAAGTTTAAGCTGTGTGGGCAATTAACCTGAACTTATTCCACCTGTCAGAAACATAATTTGGATCCAACTTTTTAAAAATAAACTAGTGAGTTTTATATTATCACACCTATCTCATGGCTAAAATTTTAAAACAAAAGCTGTAAGATCTATGTTTGTATCTTTCTGTATATTTATGTATGTCTGTTACACAAATATAGGTGTATATATATGTATACCTATATTTTGTATACCTACATACATAGGTGTGTATTTATGTTATATATATGTGCGTGACTTTTTTTAACCTCTGGATGATACTGCCAAAATTAATTTGTGGATAACTCTTTGATTGGTTTAAATTAAATATACTCTCAGGAATATAGAAACTACCCAAATGTTTTTCAAGTTCATGTGATCTAGAATAGCCTTCAATAAATAAAAGCTAGTTTAAGTTTGTCAGTTTAATTAAAAGTCATATCTTTAGAGTTATCAGCATTAAATACAATGCAGACATACAAATTCTACCTAGGTTTAGTCAAAGTTAAATTAACTCATGTTACCTCTGTTAACAGAATTTATCAGCAAGAAAAATAACATCATGATTAGCTGTTGAATGTCTCATGAAACTTATGGTAGTATAAACATAATTGCTAAGAACAAGTAAATCAATAGAAATAAGATAAAAGTTTATAGATGAACTGTTCAACAATTGTGTTTTATGCTATGTCTACTTAAAAATAGTTTCCAAATCTTTTTAGTAACTTGAAAGCTTACAGTTATATGGAGATAATTTAAATGACAAGTATTCATTACATTCTAGATTATTTCTAAACATAATAAAATACTGAAACCTAGATTTTTCCACTTTGACTTCCTTTTACTGAACTAAAGATATTTGGTTCCGTTAGTAAACATGTTTGGTGCCACATTAAAAAATTTACTATGAGGAAGAATATGTTTCTAGAAATTATAAAATGCATAAATTTGCCAATCCACCAAATGTGACAGACCGTGTACAACTGCTTATTTCTTAGTTTTCACAAGGAATTAAGAATTCTAAGGGTTAAGAATGCTAATCAATAGGTATAGCAAAAACTACTTGGAAATAATAAGGGTGAGAGGAAACAACTGTGTATGAAAAATAGGTAAGGCAAGTAAAATTATTAATTGTTCCAGAATTAGAAAAAGGAAAAAATGTAAGACAAAATGAGAATGGATCTAAAAAAAATTTTGTGTAAGTATTGCGGAAAAAGAATCTTGGGAAAGGAATGTTATGTGTGGTCAAGCTGGTTAAGATTGGAATGGACTGAAAGTTTTTTAAATGAGGTTTTAAAAAATATATTTATTTATTTATTTTAGAGAGAGCATGCTCTCGAGCAATGGGAGGGGGAGAGAGTTCCAAACAGACTCCTGCTGAGCACAGAGCCCAACACAAGGCTCAATCCCATGACCCTGAGTTCATGACCCAAGATGAAATCAACAGTCAGACGCTTAACCAACTGAGTGAGCCATCCAGGTACACTTTTAATGAGTTTTAATATCAAAACTACACAGCAAAATTAGAATTTATTTTATTCTCTCTTAATAGCACCAAGTTTCCTTGGACCATTGGTCTACTCTAGATGACATATTGTGAAAAGTTTTTCTTTTTAACCTTTTGGATAATCTACTTGGAAAGCAATGATTTTATATATTACCAAAATAATTTACTATGCTTCATGTTATCTTTATCAGGTCTTTTATTACATAAGAAAACCCCAGTCCTTACAATATTAAACACTAAGTTTTGTTCATGAATACATAACCTTCTTTATTTGCCTTTAAAATATTCTTTTGTCACTTGAATTAAATAGATAATTATTATTTTACACTGATCTGTGACTCTGTTAGTCAAATGTGCAAACCTTTTGACATGTTGACAGCTTCCCAAAATTAAATTCTAAATTCAGTCTTTTTGACCTCACAGTAATTTTGAGATTTCCCAGAGCGTCCCTGGAAAATCTCAGGATTTGTATTTCACCTTCTTAAAGAGAAATTTAAACATTAGGTTTGTTTGGTCAGTGCAGTTACATGAGAAGCTCTGTCAAACAAGTGATGGTAAAGACTTTAGGTGATTTTTATATGGATGCATATTAATGTTATTAATATAAGAGTTGTACGAATTGTATGAGATTCCTAAAAATCAGATATGTCCTGGTATAATGTTATCAGCCATAATTCCAGTTATTATCTCCAATGTCACAGAAATGTCACCAAATTTCCTTGTTAATTTCATTATCATGAACTCTCCTCAGGTCATTCTCCATAAGCATTTTTAAACTTGTCATTTACAGGTAGTTATTGCTTAAGGCTAGTGTTTTTGCAAAAGTGAGATTCATAGAAAGGACTCTCCTGGGTATTCTTGACCACTGACAACGCTGCCAGATCACAGTGTGTTCAACCTCGGCTGCATATTTCACAGGTGAAGGAGGATTCTCCCATATCTGATCCTGTGCAAATGCTGGACACCTCAAAAATTACATTAACTAGAGACACTGAAGAAGAATGCCTCCTCTCATGATACGAGATCAAAATGTTTCTTTCCATTTCTCTTTCACTTTCTGACCACCCTTTGCCAAATTCTAACACCACGAAGATCTTGATGATTCTTTTGTTTACCTTTGGCCTTGCTCTGGCCTGGAAAAATAATGCCACTTAACACATCTCAGGCCATTGCAAGGGGAGGTAATTGAACCTCCAAATACTGTTAGATTTGCCACAGTACAGCTGATCTATAGGCCTGCGTGTCACAAACAACTCCCCGATTTCCGACACCCAAGTTCCTCTGGAACAAACTCAGCCCTCTCTCTACCGTGTTAGGTTCCCTAACCTCGGAGGTCCATTCCTCTGTCGCTAGCTAACAACCCCAAACCCAGAGAAACTTTCACAAGGTTCTATACAAAGGGACATAAGCCAAGGGTGACCAGAATAAAACCATCTATGTAGTCTACAGACCCTGAAGTTTTACTGGCGCTGACGGGTATCATCTTCCAAATCCCAAGCGACAGAGTCAAACAGAAATTACCAAGAGGCATTTGACATACAATATCTGCTTCCTTTAGCAGATACATATGCCCTGGCTGGGAGTAAGCACAAATGAGGCCATCATTAGGAACTTCTCCTGGACTCTTAAAGCTATTGCAGAATGTGATCTAAAACAAGAGCTGCCCAACAAAATCCTTGGGCTCTCTGGCCAAAGTTGCACTCGATTACCCCTTAGCTGAGCAAGAGGTGTTTTTACCCTGCCCATTTCACTTGCAATACATGGGTTTATACTCCTAAGCTAAGAAAAGGAATGGGGGTCTGGAAGCAAATTTTGGAATGGCAGTGTATCAGTACACTTTATTCTCACTTTGAAAACTTTCAAGAATTTTTACAGTTCAGAAGATGAGTTGGTGGAATGCTCCATATCCCACTGAACCAGTCTCTTAGTCCTGAGAATAGGAAGTTCAGTTAAAGGGTTTTGTCTCATCAGGATGTGGGGATGCAAGTGGACTCCCAGTGAGGCCAATATGGTGCCAGCAATTAGTATTTAAAAAAAGGCATTCCTGTGAAAACAAAAGAAAAACAATGCTTAATGGTTGAAGCAAAGTGTAAGTCTTCCCCAGTCCTGAGGGAACCCAATCAGTAAGATTTCTAGATGTTGGCTGGAAGCATCTTCAGGGGAGTAAGGGGAGGCAGTGACAACTGGAGAGATTCTCCCTGGTTTACAGTTTGGATGTCTCTGGTGATCCTCCTGAGGGGCTCACATAGCACCAGGCACAAAAACTGTCCATACATGAGTTGTTGTGGTGATTTCTCTTTAGTTTATATAAAGCTGTCCAGCTTTAGTTTGTAGGGGGAAAAAGTAATCTTTATTCCTATAAATTCCAAATCAGAAGGTTTGTCAGGGGAGGGGGGGGATTGGAAATGTTGCTTTGGAAACATGTAGCCAGGTATTTGAGGAAGCTAGAAGAATAGGGCCTCTGGGCTTGTGGGTAAATAAGAAAATCTTAAAAACAATAGGTCTCAAATCTAATATCCACACAGGTACACTGTATTTTCCCATTGAAGCAATTTTTTTTTCTTTCTCTAGTCAACCCTATTTCTTTCTTTCTTTCTTTTTTTTTTTTTTAAAGGTTTTATTTATTTGACAGACAGAGATCACAAGTAGGCAGAGAGGCAGGCAGAAAGAGAGGCGGGAAGCAGGCTCACCGCTGAGCAGAGAACCCGATGCGGGGCTCGATCCCAGGACCCTGAGATCATGACCTGAGCCGAAGGCAGAGGCTTAACCCTCTGAGCCACCCAGGCGCCCCATCAACCCTATTTCTATCACAGGTATAATCTGAGACAAATTTGTTTGCAAAATCTAATAGTCTCCTTATACTTGGCCTGATTATTTAGGTATCGGCAGCAAGAATAGTGATTAACCGTATAGTATAGCTTTTTAAAAGTTTGCTTTTTAAAAGATTTTATTTATTTATTTGACAGAGAGACAGCAAGCATAAGCAATGCACAAGCAGGGGGAGTGTCAGAGGCAGAGGGAGAAACAGGCCCCCCACCAAGCAGAGAGCCCGATGCAGGGCTCGATCCAGGACTCAGGGATCATAACCTGAGCAGATGCTTAACAGACTGAGCCACCCACACATCCCTAAAGTTTGCTTTTATAAGGAATCTCAAATTAGATTTTTTAAAAGCCTCTTGAAGCTAGAAATCCAAGTTAAGGACTTGCCACTAGACTTTACTAAATATCTATAGATTTGGGATGATTCTCTTAAGGCCCCCAAAATCTCCTGAGGTAACTGATACTACCAGGAAGTGACCTTCCTCCCTCACCTGGCAAGGATTTCAGGAACCAAGTGACCAAGGAGCCAGGGCAATTTTCCAAAGGGGATTGACTGGCTTCATAACGTCTACCTTAATTCTTCAAAACTGTCTGATCATATAATATTCGAAGCACATTGTTCTCAAAGAGAACATTTCCAGTCAAAGCCTTGGTAATATAACCAATGTTTCTAAGTGTGCCCTGCTACAGAAAGAACATATTTTTATTGAGCTTACACAAATTACTATATTTCCATGGAAATATGACTACTCTAAGAGTTTCTGAGTTCTGGAGGAACTAGGAAAGGGGAGAAGGCAACTGTTTCATTTTTGTTCACAAAGATATAATTTTCCAAATTATTCTAAGTCATAGATAACTTAAGAGAAAAGAGGAAGAGGTTTCCTTAAATCTGGAAAAACAAAACATTACAAACCAGCAAATGCTTCAAAGAAGTCATAAAAAATTATGATTATCCTCATGAATATATTCAGTTCCATGTAATTAATTCATGCTGATCTTGCTCTTTTGTTAGTAGTTGTGTAAAGCCATTAGTTTCGCTATTAGAGTTCTGTAAATTCTCACTCAGTGTAGTGGTATGATTAGAAAGTTATCATAACTCTGTACTTGTCCTTTCTATGAATCTCCTTGAAAAGTATCAGAGTCAAACAATACTTGTCTTTAATGAAAAAATAAAAAATGGACATGTTAAAAAAAAATCCATAAGACTGTCAGCCAATTTTTCAGAAGAAACTGTGCAAGTCAGAAGGCAATGGCATGATGTGTCAAAGCTCTGAAGGGAAAACCTATCACAAAGTTCACTACACAGCAAGATTATCATACAGAATTGAAGGAGAGAGGGAGTTTCCCAGACAAATAAAAATTAGAGAGGTTCATCACCACTAAGCCAGATTTTAAAGATATACTACAAAGCCATACCAATCAAAAACAGTATGGTACTCAATAAACCTAGATACATAGATCAGTGGAACAAGATAGAGAGCCCAGAACTAAACCAGTGCTTATACTGTCAATCTCTAATAGAGGTGGCCAAAATGTACAATAGAGAAATGACAGTCTTTCCAGTACCGGTGTTGGGAAAACTGAATATCTACATGCAAAAAACTGTAGCTGGACCACTTTGTTAGAACACACACACACACACACACACGTGCGTGCACGTACACACATGAATATTACCAGCTATAAAAATGAGATCTTGCCATTTGAGATGACATGGATGGACTTAGAGGGTATTATGCTAAGCAAAATAAGTCAGACAGCAAAAGATTAATATCACATGTTTGCACTTATATGTGGATTGTAACACACATACACTCACACATTCATACACAATGGAATATTAAAAAAAAGGAGGTCTTGCAATTTCCAAATACGTGGATAAACCAATAAAGTATTTTATGCTCCGTGAAGTAAGTCAAAAAAGACAGTTACCATATGTTATCACTTATATGTGGGATCTAAAACACACAACAAAGGAAAAAACCAGAAACACAATTATAAATACAGAGAAAAAAAAATCTGGCCATTACTAGTAGGAAGAGGTTTGGGGGATACACAAAATAGGTAAAGGAGATTGAGAGGTACCAAGTTAGAGGTCATACGGATAAAATGTACAGCATAGGGAATATGGTCAGTGTTACCGTAATAACATTGTATGATAACAGATGGTAAATACATTTATTGAGGCGAGCATAGCATAATGTATTAATTGTCAAATTCCCATGTTGTATACCTGAAATATATGTCAGCTATATTTCAATTCTAAGAAATGGCCATGGTTAAAGGCCTAATGAGAGTTTATATTAATGCAATTGATGAGACAAGTCAGTTGTTTGTGACATACGTTTTAAGATAATAATTAGAATTGCAACTGGTAATATTATAGCAAGATTTCTAGGAATGTTATATAATTTCTGAAATGCTAATATTAATAATCCATAGAAATATTACCAAAAATGTTTAGAATCATTTACTGTTTGATGATGCTTCCCATGCAACTTAACATATCAAATAGGTCTAGTGTAACAATGTTCTTTTTATTCTTTACAAAGAGAACTAACAAATATGTTGATGTTTCAGGGATCCGGTAGAAAATCCCAAAATTAGTTTAGAAGCCAAAAGGACAAAATGAGAAGTTTGAGAAGTTTGTCAAAATAGCAAAAGATTTTGGACACTTGCCTAATAGGACACAGTTCACTTTGAAACAATACTTCTGTATTTAACAAAAGTGACATATGATTTAAAGGCAGATATTGAAGGTTACATAGTTGTGTGCAAAACTTAGGTCTTTTCACATTGAGAAGACTTGGTTTGGGTTTTTTGTCTTGTTTTTGTAAGTAAACAAATACCTGATAAAGACAACATGAAACGTAAGAAGTTAGTTTGGTAAGACATAAATGTTTGTTACAGATCTGTTACTTAAAAGGTACAGAAAAACTTTCACAGTCTCTTGTCTAAAACAGACAAGTGGTTCAAGAAAGCTTTGTTCTTCTAGCAGATATAAGATAATTTTTAGTTTTACAGAAGTATACTCTTGATACTAAATCTTAGTACTCAAAACCATGTAATAAAACTATTCACTTAGGGGCACCTGGGTGGCTCAGTCGGTTAAGCATCTGCCTTTGGCTCAGGTCATGATGCCAGGGTCCTGGCATGGGGTCCCGCACCGAGCTCCCTGCTTCTCCTCCCATGCCCCCAGTTGTGTTACCTTTTATGTGTCTGTTACCTCTCTCTGTAAATAAATAAAATCTTTAAAAATTACTCACTTACACCCAGCTTAACTACACGAGGTGAGATTGCCTCTCTTCCCAAATTATTATATCCATTTAGTATCTTTAATTCTCCTCTTCCTCATTCTGAAATAACCAGTTATCCAACTTTAGCAAAGTACCTTTTTCTTTTATACATCTAAACACATCTCCATACTTCATACATTTTCTCAGCTAAAAACACTTCCTACATTCCTCGCATACAAAGTTGTTCCTGTTACTAATTTTAGTTTTAATTATGTATATGAATTAGGATGCTTTACTTTCAAAAGCCTTAATTTCTAATGAAACTAAGTAAGTGTGAACTGTTACATCAGCATTCTTTAGATTGGCAAATTTAGGACTATATTTCACAATTTCTAGAACCATATGCTTCCTCATGGAATTTTTTAGTGTGGCACATGACATGTTTATTAAGTATCCAAGTATCTTTAGTGCCTCTCTAATTGGAAGCCCAAAATGGGACACTTATGTTCAATTAATCATGTATCCATATTTTCCGTTATTTAAAAATGATCTAGATATTCAATGAATTTTTATCATTTAACTTAGCAAAATTCTAAGGGTGTAATCACCAAAGGGGAAATATTTAAGTAGACATATCTTATTGAAAAACTTACTTATAAATTTTATTTTACTTTTGTTTAATTCACTTGCTCTTAACAATTATGTTTAGATTAATGTGAAAATTTTATGAGACATTATACAAAGTTAGCCATAAACCAAAAATTTTTCTTACTGATAAATTTTGTAACAGAGATAAGATGAGCTTATTTGATTAGTAAACTGACTTAGTATAAAAGTTGTATATCTGCATTATATTTAATTCTGATAACTCTGAAGACACACCTATTTTAATTAAGCTGACTAATTTAAACTAGCTTTTTTACTGAAGACTGTCCCAAATCATGTGAGCTTGTAAAGCATGTGGGTTAGTTTCTGTACTTCTGGGAATTTTAGTAATATTTAATTTAAATAGTGCTAACATTTCTTTATGCCAGTTAAATAGAGCTTTTTTACAAATTAATTTTGGTGCTACCATCCAGAGTCAGAAAAATATCATGTATACATAACACACATCCACTGATGTCTATAAACATACAGATACAGAGACCTTATAGCTTTACATTAAAAAATTGTAGCCACAAGTCAAGTATGATCATATAAAACTCATTACTTTTTCAACAACAGTTGAATCCAAATTGGTTTTCTAACAGGAAGAACAGGTTAAGTTTACCTGCTCAGATGGTTAAAGCTTTTTCATTTATGTTTATGGAGAAGACTTTTAAGATTTATATATTTACCCTTGACAAGTAAAATATGGTGGCTGTGAACTAGATTTGGGGCAAAGAAACTCTCATAGGAGTTTCTATTTTGAAAATATTTTTTTCCCCTTTAGTCTCAGGCAATTGCAGGCAGTGTTTTAGTATCTCTTGGAATGTTTACATTTCAAAGACATGGTAAAACGTAACATCTTCAAGGGACAGAGAAAGAATATGTTTTCTCCTAAGGTCTTCAGGGTATATTTGTCAACTATCAGAAATCTATGGGCATTACTATTTAAAGCTTTCTTTCTTTTTCTTAAATGTAAGAAAGTTCCATTTCCACTGTCCTGATCTTTTAAAATATTTACAACATTTTGAGATTAATAGGGGAGGTTTGGGGTTGGTAAACCTAGGAGGACTTTGAATTGTTTCTAGAGCCGCACTTGTGGTTATTTAAAGACTCAATTGTAACGTAAGAAGAGTTGCTTTTAACCCTCAAAGAAGCTGGATTACAGCTTCAATGATACCAGAGGGCTGACCCACCCCTTCAAATACACTTTCTCTTTTACTTCTTTATATCAGGGAAATAATTTCCAACTAAAAAATTTTTAAAGATTCCCAGGTTCTAGATTTAGAGCTATGTGTCTCTGGAATGTTTTGATAAATCCTTCTACAAGATTTTCAGCATTTTTTTTTTCTCCTAGGAGTATATAGTTTCATTTTAGCTTAGAAGAGAAGGCCTTTAAAAATATTCCTACCAGGCTCTGAATATTAGCATCTAATTTGGACAATTTCTGACTACAGAGCTCCTTTAAAATATATATATTTTTTCAAACATCTTATTAAGATTCAACTAGGACAAACAGAAATATTCCTGGAAGTATTGAACACATACTTTCTCTTTTAAACTAAAGACATACCCCCAATGACTCAGCCAAAACCAATAAACCTTTTATGACTTAACTACTGACTCAGCAGTCATCCCTCCTGAAGGATGGTGCAAGAAGGTTCAAGGAGAGATACAGTTCTCCCAAGATCCAGAGCCATTCCCAAGGATAGCCAAAAGAAAGACTTAGTTCCCCTAAAAGCTGTACTTTTTTGGGTAAAGATTACTAAAACAGCTATATCCACTATATCCATCTCTATCCACCATCTCTAGCCACTACTTTCCTGGTAAGGAAAAAATAAATGAGACCACACAGTGCAACTCAAACACTGCAATATTCACTTTTTAAGTGAATTTTAAAAGACCTGGGTCTGTCTCTGGATTGGTGGCAGGGGAGGGGACTCAGAAGAGCCCCTTGACTCTATCTAGTTTTCTGCCCTGTTAGGCACACTATCTGTACACTCTGAGAAAATCCACCTTCAGTGAATAAAAGTTGGCATGGGTCAAAAAGCGGGATTCAGTATTCAAATTATTCATTAGACTTTTGTCTGATACTGTGCTAGGCGCTGGGCATACAATGTTGAGATAGGCATTATTCCTTAGTATGGGGCAGTTTTGGTGTAAAGAAAGCAAACTCTTGCATATAATGTGTGATACAGATTAGAGCTGCCCTCCTTGTCTGGTCTCTTGCGTTCATTTCTTTTGTTCCCACGCTCATCTAGACCCAGCACTCAACACCTCTACACATCTCCCCTAGCCGTGCCTCGGTAATTTGGAAGAAGTCATAGTTCAGTCTTCGGATAGTGATTTGTGTCGCAGTAGTATGAGTTGTGATTGTGTACCGAACCTTATTTAAAACAATGTCACCTTGGACTGCCCAAAGATTAACCAGACATAAGCTGACGCTTGGTTCTCTGTCTTCTGTTTTGCATGTGTAGCCCTTGTTACTGATCCACACCAACCAGATGCAAACATGGAACTTTTGGGATTCCACTGGATGAATCTGTTCCCACAAAAGCTTTTCACGTCATCTGGATCTCACTGAGAATGGGGTAAGGGGCTTTACATCTTGTACCCCAAACTAAGCTATTTCGAATGCATGTAATCTGGCGTGACCACACTAACATGAACATACAGGTAGAGCCGCTCTCTTCCCTCGTCTCTCTCCTGTAATCCTCCTTTCCCTTCTATAGTACACGGCTTCGTCCGGCCCTCTCTTCCTTACTGGGCAGAGCAGTTCAATCCTGAAGGAGTTTCTCCTTCCAAATTTCATACTTGGTGCTCAGCAAAACGAGAGCTCCCAGCTGCACCTCCCCGCTCAGTTAACTGAACCAGCTTTCTCGAAGAGCATTTTATAGATCATGTTTGGTATCATAAGCATATTTGTATAGGCCCATCAGTTATCCTAAGTCTTCCCCCAAAAAACAAGCTGATGAATTATTTTTTCTGCCTCTCATTGTGATTGTGTAAGTGTTAAAACCAAGAAAATAGAGTGTAGTGAGGGATTGCATGAGGGATATCTGACTCCCATTTCAGAAGGAGGCAGGCGTGATCCTCACTGAAACCTGGATGGGCGGCAAGTAGGTGGACAAAACAGCTGAGGGTATGAGTTGTAAGGGAATAAGAAGAAAGTAGTTCACAAAGGAGGAACAAAGTCTCAGGTGAAAACAGAACGAATGAGTACAGAGGGATTCCCTACGTATGCGATTTCTTCTCTCGTGTCCTCCCTTCTGGGGCACTCATTGTGTCCTCAAATATGATGTTTGGGGAAATTTTGCTGCTGGTGCTGACATTTTTAATAGTTGCCTGGATAATTTTCATAATTTCCCAAAACTCCACAAAGGAAGGGTTTTCTCCAGTTTGACCTGAAGATCCCTCCTGTGTGACATGTCTCAAGTCAGTCCCAAATAGCCAGTCCTGCCCCCACCAGCCCTCCCGCTCCTCCCCCTCTCCAGCTCTGCTCTGCTCTTCCTGCTCTGTTCCTTCCCTTCCCCCCCCCCCCCCCCCGTTCACCCCCAATCCATTCTCATCAACGTCCCACCTCCAACAGCCCCCAACATAGCCTTTGGTAAGGCCAGTGACTTCTTTGTCACTAAATCTAGGTGCATACATTACTCTTACATATTAATTCTGTTTCTGTCCTTTTTTCCCTATGATTTCTTTTTCTATGCAGCACTGATTTTTCAAGTAATCGAGTTTCCCTTATTGTTACTGTATGCTGAGTCATCGTTAGAAAAACTTCTCCCACTCTATGATTATACAGGAATTGACCTCCTGTCTTCTTAGCTGTTCACTTGCATCATTTCTTTTTTTTTTTTTTTCTATTTAAGTATCTGACCCACTTGGAATTTATCCAGTTGAATGGTATGAAGGATTGATCTCACTTTACCTTTTTCTATAAGGCAGTTCAGTTATGCTAATGACCTTATTAAAAATTCTATCTTATATCTCCACTGATTCGGAGGCTGCCTCTACAGCATACTAAATTTGTACATATTATGTATATTTCTGATTTCTATTCTGTTCCATTGCCTTTTTATTCTTGTGCCAGTACAACCCTATTTTCATTATAGAGGTTTTTATGGGCAAGTTTTAATATCTAATAGGTCTAACCCTACCCACACCCCTGCTTTTCCTTAATAGTCCATATATTTTCTGACTGTTCCTATTTTCCTTTCAAATGAATTCTCTATTGATCTGTCCTGCTCCAGAAAACAAATGATTATTCTTTCATTGTAATTTCATTAAATGTATAAATTAACTTTGGAAGAAACAACATCTTTATAAGGTTACATTTTTCTATCCAAAAACAAGGCTTTGTTTCTTTCAGTAGTTATTCTGTGAGTTTTCTTCAACTATGTGTTGGACATTCATGTAAAATTTGTCCCTAAGTGTTTTATTGTCATTTTGCTATCATGTGTTGGGCCATCGCTTTCACTTTGTCTTCTCTCTGGTTTTTGTCTGTCTATATATATATAGTTATATATATATATCTATATATATATAGAACTAAACTATATAAACTAAATATATTATATATATATATAGAACTAAAACAAAAATCTCCATCACCTTTATATATATATATTTTGGTAGCCATTTTAGGTTCACAGGAGAATATATATATATATTTTTTGTAGCCATTATATATGGCTACAATATATTTTGTACATTTGTATATTTTATACAATATATTTTGTATATATTTTATAGACATTATATATATATATATATATATATATATATATATTCTTTTTTTTTTTTTTTAGTAGCCATTTTAGGTTCACAGGAGAATGGAGAGGCAGGTGCCGAGATTTCCCACCTACCCCCTGATACCCACTGATGCCCTCCGTGTTAAGCATGCTTCCTCTTGCATTGTCAACGCCACTCTTCAGAATGGTACGTTCATTACCAAGTATAAACTTACACTGGCCCATGCTAATCACCCCCAATCCATAGATTACTTGAGGATTCATTGGCGATGTTGTCAGTTCTACGGGTTCGGACAAATGTGTGATTACATATATCCATCATTATAATACCATACAGGGTATCTGCACGACCCCCAAACCCTCTTCAGCCCCCCCACACTCCAGCAACCAGTGATCTTCTGTCGCCTTTTTAAGGATGTCATATAATTGGAATCACAGAATAGGTAGCACTTTCAGATTGACTTCTTTCATTTAGTAGCACACTTTTAAGTCTCCTGCTCCCAGGTCTTTCGTAGCTTGCAAGCTCCTTTCTTTTCAGTGCTGAGTAACACTCCGTTGTCCAGAGGTACCACCCTTTATGTTCTCATTTACCTACGATAGCAAAACGGGGTTGGTTCCAAGTTCCTTAAATTATTAATCAAGCTGCTATAAACATCCACATGCGGGCTTTTGTATGGCCTTGTTTTCAAGGGCTGTTGGTTTTTGTACATTAATTTTATTAACTGTTATTTTACTCAATTCTTTTATTTTTGGTAGTAACTTTTCCATTGATATTTTGAAGTTTTCAGGATAAGAAAAACACTGCATGAAAAGTCATTTTAACTCTTCCTTTCCAATTCTAATGTTTCTAGTTGCTTTCTCTTGCATAATTGCATCAGCTGTCTCTCCAGCCTAATGTTAAATAGTAGTGGAATAGTGGGCATCTCTCTCTTATTTCTGGTTTTGGTGGCAAAGGTGCTAGTGCATTCCCATAAGTAAGATGCTAGCTTTTGAGCTAACGTACATTTCTATGTCCAAAGAAGATCCATCAACTTCTTTTTGTTGAGTGTTTTTAATATGAATCAGTGCTAATTTCATCAAAGCCCTGTTGTGCATTTATGGAGATAATTGCATAATTTTTCTCATTAGCTTTATTAATATGATGAATTCTATTAAAGGATTTGCTAAAACTGATCCAAATTTATATTCCTGGAGTAAAACTCTCTAGATTCTGATTTCTTTTTCTAATATTTGTTTGGATTTTGTGGCTAATATTTTATTGAAGACTTCTACATAAATATTAATAAATCTATAGTTTTCTTTGATACACATTTTATCAAGTTTGGGGAAATACCCTATACTAACTTCCTCAGATGGCTTTGGGAGTGTTTGTTTTTCCAGGATACGGAAATTGTTTAAGTAATATTGGGATTAACCGATGTTTAAAGTTTGATAGAATTCATCCAATCTAGTTTTGTGCTTTTCTGTGGAAGTTCCCTTTTACTTTTTTCTCTATTTTCTTATGATGAATTTAACTATTTAGACTCTCCACTCAAATCAATTTTAAGAGGCTGTATTTTCTTTCTTTTTTTTTTTTTAAATTGACTTCAAGTCGTAAAATAACTTTATTTTCAAAAACAGTATTACACATATAGATGTGTTTTGTTTTAGGGTTGTTTTATAACAACATAATAGAAACATACAATTTCCCTCATTTAGTATTGAGTTCTTGATAATTTATATTTATGCACGAAATACTTTTGTTAGTGGGTCGATGCATTCTTTGCCTCTTGGTATTTATTAGAAGTCAAATATATTCACACTTGCAGTTGTCCTTAGGTTTTTTTTTTTAATTAATTTTTTATTTTTTATAAACATATTTTTATCCCCAGGGGTACAGGTCTGTGAATCACCAGATTTACACACTTCACAGCACTCACCAAAGCACATACCCTCCCCAGTGTCCATA
>NC_081557.1:94384795-94461528 GCF_022355385.1 Mustela nigripes
TCCCAATAGTTCATTTTTTCCCTTGCTTCCCTTGCCTTTTGCATTGTTCCTAGGAAGATGTTGCTGCGGCAGAGGTCGAAGAGGTTGTTGCCTGTGTTCTCCTCAAGGATTTTGATGGATTCCTTTCGCACATTGAGGAGGCTGTATTTTCTTAAGTATCCATTTTATCTAGAGTTTTACATGTATTTGCTTAAAATTGTGAATAAAATTGTGCCTTTTAAGTTTTTATCTTCAGAGGTTTTCCTCATAAGATTTCTAATTGTGCATATTTGTGGGGAGGTTTTTCCCCCTCTGGGTTAATTAGATTAGCCAATAGCTGGTCTCTTTTGATTATTTCTCTCATACGTTGGGTTATAATCCAACACTAAATTATTTTGCTGTTCCATCTGCAACAGCTTTGGCCACTGGGAGCTCCTGCAGTTGGCTCCTGTGTTTGTTTTTTACGACTTATTTCCTGGCACTCTAATCTGCTTCAGTCTCATCTTGTTTACTCTTTGCCCATGTCCTAGAATCAGCCATTACTCAAGGAGCCCTGGTTCCTTTTATTGGAGAATGGTATCACAAATCAAGATCTGGGCATTACTATTAGTATCTCTGTTTCTAGACTGTGTTAGAGGACAGAACACAGAAATGTGTATGATGGGGTGCCTGGGTGGCTCAGTGGGTTAAGCCTCTGCCTTCAGCTCAGGTCATTGTCTCTAGGTCCTGGGATTGAGCCCCCCATGAGGCTCTCTGCTCAGCGGGGAGCCTGCTTCCTCCTCTCTGCCTGCCTCTCTGCCTCCTTTATATCTCTGTCATATAAATAAATAAAATCTTAAAAAAAATAAATACATATGACACTAACCAATAATACTCATATCTATAATTCATGTATGTGTGTGTATATATATAAATATATAAATTCTGAATCTATACCAAGTTAAACGCGAATTCATACTAATATTTCTCTTTTTCATTATGATTTGGCTCCCTCGGTCCTTTCTCTCTTGCTTATGTGTACCCTTCACTCCGACAATGAAAAGTCTGGTTCCCACCAGCCATCATGCATTTGCTCACGTGTGTAGTCCCATTACACATACACAAGGGCTTCTGAATTGTTAACCAATAGTACAGTGCTTACATGCAATTCCTTTTATCTTTAGCCTTAAGTCTCTACCACTCATTTTCAAAGTTCCTAGGTCACCCTTATGCTCATCTCCTTCAGTGAAGTTATGTCCTACGTTAGTAATACAGTTACAGATTGTGTCATACTCTGCATTCCATCCTTGGTTCCCTCAGTCTCCTAAATGATTTTTTAAAATTTTGCATACATTAAGATTCATTGTTGGTGCTATAAGCTTGCATGGGCTTTTGCATTGTGCCGTGCATCTACTATTATACTGTCATAAAGAATAATCAATCTTACTGCCCTAAAAAAAAATCCCCTGTGCTTAGCAATTTTAGGGCAGTGAAATTATTCTGCATGATACCATCATGATGGATATGTGTCATCGTACATTTTACAAATCCACGGAGCATACAACCACTAGAGTAAACCGTGATGTGAACTATAGACAGAGAGTGATTATGTTCTATTAATGTAGGTCAGCCAGTTGTAACAAATGTACACTCTGGCCAGAAGGGAAGTTTTAATAATAATATCTTTATTAGGGAGGTAGAGAGAAAGGGAAATATCTTTACCTTCTTCTAATTTGTTGTGAACATAAAATTGCTCTTTAAAAAAGACCTGTGCTTCACCTTTTTAACCCCTTGATCCCCCTAACCCTTGCCAATCACTGGTTAGTTCTCCATCTTTATAGTATAGCATTTTTCAAGAATGTCTCATTAATTCAACCATGTCATATGTAAATTTTTTCTCTTAGCAATATGCATTAAGTTTCATCCTTGTTCTTGCACAGATTGATCCCCTTTTAAAATTGTGGGATAAAATTCCACTGGATAACTGTACTACAGTTTGTTTACCCTTTCCCCTGCTGAAGGACTTCTTGGTTGCTTCCAGTTTTGGGCAATCGTGGGCAATTGTGGGCAGATGTTTGTGCGCATGTAAATTTTCAAATCTGATACACTCGTAAATTGTGACGTTTGTGTCGAGGCTCATTATTTGCCTGTGGACATCTAATTGTTCCAGCACTACAGTTGAAAAGCCCATCATTTTCCCATTAAGTTGCCTTTGTCAAATATTAGTGGATGATATTTGTATAAGTTTATTTTTATTATTAATTCCAGTATAGCTAACATACAGTGTTATATTACTCTCAGGTGTACAACATAACAGTTTACTAATGCCATTTATTACTAGTGTTCATCAAGCACTAGTACACAAGAGGTGTACTCCTGGGCTCAGTGGGTTAAGCCTCTGCCTTCAGCTCTGATCATGATCTCAGGGTCCTGGGATCAAGGCCCACATCGGGCTCTCTGCTCAGCAGGGAGCCTGCTTCCTCCTCTCTCTGCCTGCCTCTGCCTACTTGTGATCTCTGTCAAAGAAATAAATAAAATCTTAAGAAAAGAGAGAGAGAGACGTGTACTTTAATCTCATTTACCTTCTTTACCCATCTCATCACCTTTCTCCCCACTAGTACCCTCTGTTCTCTGTAGTTAAGAGTCTGCTTTTTTTTCTTTTTCCCCCTTTATTTCTTAAATTCCACATATGGGTGAAATCATATGGTATTTGTCTTTCTCTGACTTGTTTTACTAGTGTTAAACTCTCTAGCTCTGTACATGTTGTTGCAAATGGCAACATTTCATTCTTTTTTGTGGCTAAATAATATTCCATTGTATATATAGGCCACGTCTTTTTTATCCATTCATCAGTCATTGGACACTTGGGCTGCTTCCATAATATGGCTATTGTAAACAATGCTGCAATTACCATAGGGATGCATATAATCCCTTCAAATTAGTGTTTTCACATTCTTTGGATAAATATCCAGAAGTGTGATTGATGAATCATAAGATAGTTCTATTTTTTATTTCTTGAGGAACTTCCATTCTGTTTCCCACAGTGACTGTACCAGTTTGTGTTCCCACCAGCAGGGCACAAGGGTTTCTTTCTCTCCACATCCTTACCAACATTTTTTGGTTGTTGTTGAGTTGTTGGTTTTCACCATTATGACAGCTTTGAGGTGATACATCACTGTAGTTTTGATTTTCATTTCTCTGATGATGAGTGACGCTAAGCATCTTTTCATGTACCTATCGGCCATGTATGTCTTCTTTGGAGAAATATTTGTTCATGTCTTCCTTTTTTTTTTTTTTTTTTTAAATCTATAGAGAGAGCTTGTGTAAGTGGGGGGAGAGGGGCAGAGAGAGAGGAGAAAGAGGGAGAGACAGAATGACAGAATCTTAAGCAGGCTCCACACTCAGCACAGAGCCTGACAAAAGCCTTGATCTCAAGACCCTGAGATCATGACCAGAGCGGAAAAAGAGTCAGACACTTAACTGATTGATTGAGCTACTAGGTGTCCCTGCCCATTTTTTAATTGGATTGTTTTATGGTGTTAAGTTGTATGTGAGTTTTATGTATATATGTGTATGTATGTGTGTATATGCACACATATAAACATATATGCATAAATCACATATATTCATATATATTCATATATGTACATATATATATGAATGATACCCTTTATAGGTTATGTCCTTTGCAAATATCTTCTCTCACTTAACCCACTGGTTATCTTTTAGTTTTGTTGGTTATTCCTTTGCTGTGAAGAACCTTTTTATTTTGATATAGTCCCAGTAGTTTATTTTGCTTTTGTTTCCCTTCCCTCATGAAAGGCAAAGATATTACAGCCAATGTCAGAGAAATTACTTCTTGTGTTCTCTTCTAGGATTGTTATGGTTTCAGGTCACACATTCAGGTCTGTAACCCATTTTTTAAAAATACTTTATTTGTTTATTTGACAGAGATCACAAGTAGGCAGAGAGGCAGGCAGAGAGAAGGGGGGAAGCAGGCCTCCTGCTGAGCAGAAAGCCTGATGTGGGGGGCTCGATCCCAGGACCCTGAGATTATGACCTGAGCCGAAGGCAGAGGCTTTAACCCACTGAACCACCCAGGCGCCCCTCTGTAACCCATTTTAAGTTAATTTTTGCATATGGTGCAAGAAAGTGGTCAGGTTTCATTCTTTTGCAAGTACCGGTCCAGTTTCCCCAGCAGCATTTGTTGAGGAGATTGTCTTTTTCCCACTGTATATTCTTGCCTCCTTTGTGGGAGATTAATTAACCACATAATTGTGAATTTATTTCTAGGCTTTATATTATGTTTCATGGATCAATGTGGCTATTTTTGTGCCAATACCATTAGATCACTACAGCTTAATAATATACTTTGAAGTCTAGAATTGTGATAACTCCAGTTTTATTTTTCTTTTTCAAGATTACTTTTGCTATGTGGGGTCTTTCATGGTTCCATACAAATTTTAGGATTGAGGAAACTAATCTTACATTGTATGTTAACTAACTGGAATTAAAATAAAAACTTTAAAAAGTTTTAGAATTTTTTAGTTCTGTGGAAAATGCTGTTGGTATTTTCATAGGGATTGCATTCGGTCTGTGGATTGCTTGGGCTAGTATGGACATTTTAACAATATTTATTCTTCCAATCCATGGAAGTCTTTCCATTTCTTTGTATTATTTTCAATTTCTTTCAGCAAAGTTTTACAGTTTCCAGAGTACTGGTCTTTTACTAGTACTCTGGAAATCAGAGTTTATTCTCTAGGTATTTTATTATTTTTGGTGTAATTATAAATGGGATTATTTTCTGAATTTCTCCTTCTGCTATTTCATTATTCGTGTATAGAAAAGCACCAGATTTCTATGCATCGATTTGTATCCTGAAGCCTAACCAAATTCCTTTATCAGCTCTATTAGTTTTTTGGTGGAGTCTTTAGGGTTTTCTACGTATAGTACCATACTGTCTACAAACAGTGAAAGTTTTACTTCCTTACCAATTTGGATGCCTTTTATTTCTTTTTGTTGCCTGATTGCTGTGGCTAGGACTTCCAGTACTGTGTTGAATAAAGGTGTTGAGAATGGACATGACTCTCTTGTTCCTGACCTTAGAGGAAAAGTTCTCACTTTCCCCCATGGAGTATGATGTTAGCTGTGGGATTTCCATATAAGATGTAATTACATTGAGGTATTTCCCTCTACACCTACTTTTTAAGGTTTTTATCACGAATGGATGTTGTAATTTGTCAGGTGCTTTTTCTGTAGCTCTTGAAATGATCATATGGTTTCTATCCTTCCTCTTACTGTTGAGATGTATCACATGGATTGATCTGCGAATATTGAACCACCCTTGCATCCTAGGAAAAATTCCCACTTGATCATGGTGAATGATTTTTTTTCAATGTATTGCTGGATTGGGTTTGCTAAGATTTTGTGGAGGATTTTTACATCTGTGTTCATCAGAGGTATTGGCTTTATGGGTTTTTTTGGTAGTGTCTTTATCCGATTTTGGAATCAGGATAAAGCTGGTCTCATCAAATGAATTTGGAAATTTCCCTTCCTCTTCTATTTTTTTGGAGAAAGTTTGAGAAGAATAGCTATCAAGTCCATGTTCAATGTTTGGTAGAAGTTATCTGTGAAGGCATCTGGTCCTGGACTCATTCACCGGCAGTGGTTTTTTTCATTATTATTATTATTACTGATTCAATTTAATTGCTGGTAATCAATCTGTTCAGATTTCCTGCTTCAGTTTGGTTAAGTTGTATGTTTCTAGGAATTTATCTATTTCTTTAAGCTTGCTTTATTTGTTGGCATATAATTTTTCATATTCTTTTCAAACCCTTTGTATTTCTGTGTTGTTGGTTGTTTCTCCTTTTTCCTTTCTGATTTTATGTTAGGTATACATAGTCATACTTTATATCCTTTTATACTGTGAGTCCCTTGACTGATTTCTACTACAGATAGACTTATTTTTACTATTTTATGCTACCTATTTTTCTCACTTTTACTTATGGTCTTTCATTTCTACTCACAAACTTTCCTTTAATATTTCTTGAAGGGCTGGTTCAGTAGTCCTGAATTCCACCGGTTTTTATTTGTCTGAGAAATTCTTTTTCTCTCTATTCTGAATGATATAGCCTTGCTTGATAGATCTACTTGAGAGTAGAGGGCAGGGCATGCACTTTTGATAAGGTGCACATGTCCTCCACAGGAGGTGACTGGCCACCACTGTCAGACCAAGGCCCCACATAGTGCAAAGTCAGAAGACACAGTTTTGGCAAGGTTCGCACCATTCTTCTGGGGGAGGTGACCTGCAGCCCCAGGACTGATGTAGTCCCAGCTGCAGGGCATGGCAAGGTGTAAGCAACCCAAGTAGTGAATGTTCATGCCGTGCTTGTTCCTAAAGAGGGCCTGTGTTTATGCTGGGAGATAGGAAGAAAGATGTCAACTGCCAGATTTTTTTTCCTAGTCAACCCCCTTAGAGAGCCCTGCACCCCAGAATATGCTCTGAGATTAGTAAGTAACTCTCCTCCCATGTAACCTAGGTGTCTTTCAAACTGAGGCTTTTATGCTATATCTCCACAAGCTGTTGTGTTGTCTCTTCAAGGGGGGGAACGCAGTCTCCTATAGCCTTCCTGGCTCTCCTAGCACCAAGCCCACTGATTTTTAATGTTATAGGCTTTTAGTCCTGCTGGTTTTAAGAACTCACAAAATTTGGTCCCTCTCGTTTTCAAAGCCAAGTGCTATGAGGATTCATCTTCCCCAAGAAGGCTCCCTAGTGTGACAGTCTCTTTCTCTTCCCTCTCCATGTCCCCAGCTCCCTCCCACTCGTGGATGGTCACCATTGGTTTAGCTTCCTGCCATGTCTCCACTCTTCCTACCTTCTTCAGTGTGGCCTCTTCTCTGCCTTCAGTAGTGGAATTTGTCCTGCTCAGTCTTCAGGTCACTTTCTGGGTTATTTACATGGATGCGAGTGTTACCTGTTGTATCCATGGAGCAAGGTGAGCATAGGGTCCTCCTATTCCATCACTTTCCCCAGAAGTCCTATATAAGTTTGCTTTTGGGCTCTCTATTCTGTTCCCTTGATCAATGTGCCCCCCCCTTTTTTAAAAAATGCCACATTGTTTGGTAATGGCAGCTTTATAGTAAGACTTGAATTAGAATAATGTGAGGACTTCAACATCGGTGAAGTCTCTGCATTTATATATCTGATTCTGCTTAGTCTTTTTTAGATTCCCCATGAGTGAAATCATATGCATATATTTATCTTTCTCAGTCTGTCTTATTTCACTTAGCATGGTATCATAGATCCACCCATGTTGTTGCAAATAACGAGATCTTATCCTGTTTTATGGCAAGTGTGTGCTTGTGTGTGTATGTGCGCCACCTCTTTATCCATTCAGCTGTCTACTGACACTTCAGTTGCTTCCATATTTGGGGTATTGTAAATAATGCTGCAATAAACGTAACAGTGCACGTATCTTATTGAACTCATATTTTCATTTTCTTTGGGTAAATTCTCACTAGTGGAATTATTGGATCATATGGTATTTCTCTTTTGAGTACTTTGAGGAACCCTCATTCTGCTTTTCACAGTAGCTGCACAGTACACAAGAGTTCCTTTTTCTACACATCCTCGTGAGCAATTGTTATTTCTGTGGTTTTTATTTTAGTCATTCTGACAGGTGTAAGGTGATATCTTATTGTGATTTTGATTTGCATTTCCCTGATGGCTAGTGATACTGAGCATCTCTTTTCATGTGTCTATTGGCCATCTGTATGTCTTCTTTAGAAAAATTTCTATTCAGGTTTTCTGCCCATTTAAAAAAAAATTACTTATTTATTTGAAAGGCAGAGATCACAAGAAGGCAGAGAGAGGAGGAAGCAGGCTCCCTGCCAAGCAGAGAGCCTGATGTGGGGCTCGATCTCAGGACCCTGGGATCATGACCTGAGCCAAAGGCAGAGGCTTTAACCCACTGAACCACCCACGTGCCCCTTCTGCCCATTTTTTAATCTGATTGTTTTTGGTGTCAAATTGTATACGTTTTGTGTTTTTTTTTTTAAGATTTTATTTATTTACTTGACAAAGAGAGATATAGCGAGAGAGGGAACACAAGCAAGGGGAATGGGAGAGGGACAGGGAGGCTTCCTGCTGAGTAGGAAGTCCAATGCGGGACTCGATCCCAGGACCCTGAGAGGGATTATGACCTGAGCTCAAGGTAGACACTTAACAACTGAGCCACCCAGGCACCCCAAGTTCTATAAGTTCTTTATATATTTTGGATAGTAACTCTTTCTCAGATATATCATTTGCAAATACTGAACAATCTGAAAATTGTTCTTAATTGGTAGGATAAATCCATTTATATTTATCAATGTGATAAACGTGTTTGGTCCCAATTCCAGCATTGTTTTTTTTTTTTTTAAAGATTTTATTTATTTATTTGATAGACAGAGATCACAAGCAGGCAGAGAGGCAGGCAGAGAGAGAGGAGGAAGCAGGCTCCCTGCTGAGCAGAGAGCCCGATGTGGGACTCGATCCCAGGACCCTGAGATCACGACCTGAGCCGAAGGCAGCGGCTTAACCCACTGAGCCACCCAGGCGCCCCTCCAGCATTGTTTTATGTTATAAACATAACTTTTGTTTTTGAATATTTTTCTGTTACCTAGTGAAGTTTATATTTTTTCCTAATGGTTTCTATTCGAATCCTTTTGTATAACCCTCTTTTTGTCTCTTGGTCACTTATCATGAACAGTATTGAAATTAGCTGGTAACATCCTTTTGTCCCAACCCTGGCTCTTCCTCATCTGACTTGACGTAATATCCTTTTGCTCCAGTTAATGACTCTCAGATAGTCAGCGAAATAATTCTGCTCTTTCTATCTCTCCCCATTCTCCAGCCATTTTTGTAGTTTTACTGCAGTTACACTGTCAGAACACACAGCCATCATATGCCATAACCTATACCATATAAGCATTATTTACATTTATTTCTTTAGGTAAATATATATTATTTCTTAACACAAATGCTTATTTCAAACTCTTCAGTCATTTTAGTTGTTTGAAGTGCATTCAGCTTCATAGATTCCTTAGGAAGAACTCAGGGGAAATAGTACCTGAATTTTAATGTGTTCATAAGAATTTGTGGTTTTTAAATTGAAGGTCAGATTATCTTATTATCAACTTTCTGGCTCATATTTCCTTCCTTTGAGTTTCTTAAACATTTTACACCATTGACTTATGGCACAAATTGTTGATGTTCAAAAGCAAAGAAAAACATAAGACTAAAATGAGATGCTACATAAGGGACAATCTACAAAAAAAGATGTGATAATCCTACATTTGGGCGGTTCTAGCAAGAAAACCCCTCAACATAGAAAAAAAAAGTCAGAATTATAAGCTGAAATTGATATAGGGACAGTCATAGTGGGAAATTGTATTACATGTTTCAGAAACTTATAAATCAAACACACTTAAAATTAATAAATGGATATAAGGTCTGAACATAATTGATATGCATAAGCTTGATCTAATAAGCATTGAGAAGTAGGGAGGCAATTTAGCAAAGTGGATTAAGGGATATATTTTTATTTCAGATACTGTTTTGTTGTAATTCTTTTTGGTTCTTTAATATTTATCTATCTTTGGGGCACCTGGGTGGCTCAGTTGGTTAAGCAGCTGCCTTCGGCTCAGGCCATGATTCCAGCGTCCTGGGATCGAGTCCCACATCGGGCTCCTTGCTCGGCGGGGAGCCTGCTTCTCCCTCTGCCTCTGCCTGCCATTCTATCTGCCTGTGCTCACTCTCTCCCCCTCTCTCTCTGACAAATAAAAATTTTTAAAAATCTTTAAAAAAAATATTTCTCGGGCGTCTGGGTGGCTCAGTGGGTTAAGCCGCTGCCTTCGGCTCAGGTCATGATCTCAGGGTCCTGGGATCGAGTCCCACATGGGGCTCTCTGCTCGGCAGGGAGCCTGCTTCCTCCTCTCTCTCTCTGCCTGCCTCTCCAACTACTGGTGATTTCTCTCTGTCAAATAAATAAATAAAATCTTTAAAATATATATATATTTCTCTATCTTTGCTGAGATTTCTTTCTTTCTCTCTTTTACTTCATTAAGCTAGTTACAATATCTGTCTCAAAGTCCTTGTCTGACCATTCTGGCATCTAGGTGGTCTGAGGGTTGCCTTCCATTCATTGTCTTCTCCTTTGGGAAGGATTACATTTTTTCTGGCTCCTCCAAGCTGAGTAATTTTGACTTGTATCCTGGACATTTTGACAGTGATGTTACGGAGACCTTAGATTCTGTTCTTCTCCTCAGGTTGTGTGGATATTGTTGTCGTAGCGGGTAATTAATCGTTCAACCAAAAACTGCAGATTCCATCTCACCTGTGGTTGGAACAACTCATATCTCAGTCGAGTTTTTTGGCTTTAGCTGCAGATTGCTTTGTGTGTACCCCGTAGGTATGCTTCAGGGGTCAGTAGACATTCAGGGGTCCGTGAGCAGCGATCATACTCGTGATTTGAGTCGTGCTCTTCTCTGGTTCTTATTGATCTGGGATTTCACCCTTTCTCCAGTGACTGTGGTTGCTGCAGACTCAGCTCTCAAATTGTTGAAGCCATTTTTTTTAGAACTGATAGGTTTCTATTCCATTTTAGCCACTCGAGGCTTTTCTGTAAAATGTTTTCAGGGTAAAGCTTCAGAAACTGAAAACATGCCTCTTCATGGCTCCTTCTTTCAGAATTTGCCTTGTTCACTCTCCATAGCCTTCAAGTATTTGCTTTTGGTATTTTGTTCAGAGTTGACTATTGTTATGTGAAGGAGAGTCAGTCTGTCACAAGATACTTGGCCGTGCATGAAGCAGATCATTTTTCTTAACGCTTTTCATTCATTCTCCACCCATACTCTCATTCCCTTTCTCCCATTGTCACCTATTCCAAACGACTGGTCCCCATAGGATTCCAGTTTTTTTTTTTTCATTAAAGATTTTATTTATTTGACAGAGATCAGAAGTAGGCAGAGAGGCAGGCAGAGAGAGAGGGGGAAGCAGCTCCCCGCTGAGCAGAGAGCCCGATGCGGGGCTCGATCCCAGGACCCCCTGGGATCATGGCCTGAGCTGAAGGCAGAGGCTTAACCCACTGAGCCACCCAGGTACCCCAAGGATTCCAGTTCTTATTCAATACATATGTTTAGGCATGTATGTGACCTTGAAAGGCATATGGTATTGTGTTAGCGTACTTATCTTACTTTAAATAAAGGCTTTTTTTACTCAGTATTATTTTGTATGTCTAATTTACGTTGCTGTATGTAAATCTAGTTCATATTCTCTGAGCTGCACGTATTCCATTGTATAAGCATACAAAGTCTAACTTACCCATTCTCCTAAATAAATTGCATCCGTCTCTTTCCTAATGTGCCTAAAAAAGTCACAAGTAGGGGCGCCTGGGTGGCTCAGTGGGTTGGGCCGCTGCCTTCGGCTCAGGTCATGGTCTCAGAGTCCTGGGATCGAGTCCCGCATTGGGCTCTCTGCTCAGCAGAGAGCTTGCTTCCCTCTCTCTCTCTGCCTGCCTCTCCATCTACTTGTGATTTCTCTCTGTCAAATAAATAAATAAAATCTTTAAAAAAAAAAAGTCACAAGTATTTTATATGTTTTAATTTACATTTTTGTTTTTCTGTGGATCTGACATTTTATTTTTCAGTAGTAATGTTTATACTCTACCTCTGAATTTTTTTCATTTTAAATGTTCCATCCATATTATCCCAGTGCGTCTTTCTGTTAACTTGATTATGTTGTCCTTCACTTGAACAAAATTTTTAATTTAAACACTTATTTTCTTATAGTTTCTCTTTTGAGATCTTTTTAAGAAATACTTCCTGATCTGAGATGGTAAAGATGATAAAGAAACTATGTTTCTTTATGTTGCATTTTCAGTTATAACTTCATACTTAGGTCTTTAATTCATTTGGGCTTTTCTGCATGCAGCCTGAGATAGGAATCTTGTTTTTTTTTTCAGGTTGTTGTAAGTGAGACAATGTTCCCAATACAATTTACAAAATATAATTTTTTGATTTGTGATGTTACCACTGACATATAACCAATTGCCATATACAATAGCAGGTCTGTTTCTGGAGTATCTATTCGACTTGATTTGTTGATTTGGTACTACAGTTGTATAACACTGTTTTATTACAGTAATTTATGTGAGGGATAGTCCTATTTCTTAAATGTTTCCCAGGTATTCACAGACTATTATGTTCCACAGAATTTTACAATCAGGTTTTCTCTCCCCAATCTAAGAAAATCTTCTCAGGAATATAATTAAAAATACATAGAATTTTAAGGGGGCCTGGGTGGCTCAGTGGGTTAAAGCCTCTGCCTTCAGCTCAGGTCATAGTCCCAGGGTCCTGGGATCGAGCCCCGCATCGGTCTCTCTGCTCAGCAGGGAGCCTGCTTCCTCCTCTCTCTCTCTGCCTGCCTCTCTGTCTACTTGTGATCTCTATCTGTCACAAAAGTAAATTTAAAAATCTTAAAAAAAAACACATAGAATTTTAAAATTAAGGGAAAATTAACAATTGTATACTCTTAGGCCATCCTACTCTCCAAAGTCTTAGAGCTTTTCACACAGAGCTTTTAAAAATGTCCTTAAGAGAGTCTTCAAAATGCCTCTATGAATGTCAAAGCTTCTCTTCTATTGTACTTTCTAATGATTAGATAAATGCTATTGTTCTTTTTTTCTCTTTTGTGCATTTACTGAAATTCTAGTTCACATGAAGTGTAATATTACTTTCAGGTGTACGATACAGTGATTCAACACTTCAAGACAGCAGCCTCTTCTCCTGGCAAGTGAACTCCTTAATCACCATCACTTATGTAACCCAGATCCCACCTGCCTCTCCTCTGGTCATGATCGTTTGTTCTCTGCAGTTGAGAGCTGGTGTCTAGGTTCACCTCTCTCTCTTTTTATTTTTTTAACCTTTGTTCATTTGTTTCTTAAATTACACATATGAATGAAATCGTGGAATTTGTCTTTCTGTGAATTATTTGACTTAGCATAATATTCTCTAGGTCCATCCTTATCATGGCAAAGAGCAAGACTTCATTCTTTTTTTTTTTCCCCTGAGCAATATTCCATTACACATATATACTGAATTTTCCTTATCATATCTAGGGTTAGGGTTAAGGACAGGGTGTTCGGCATAGGGTTAGGGCCAAAATGTTATTGGTTTTTACAAGTTTATTTTGTATACAGCTCCCTACTGACTCCCTAATGCTCATAATGTGTGTTTGGTCTTCTTTGTGGACAAGCACAATATCTGAAATACATATATATTATATGTATATATGAAAAGTATATATATTTTTTATATGAATATATATATATGAAAAATGGGAAAAAAGGACAGTTTGCTTTTCCCTTATAAGTTTAATACCTGATTTTTCTTTTATTTTTCAGGATTTCTAAAATGGCTCATATCTTTGTCTTCTTCCTGACTTCAAAAAGAAAGTAACTTTTCCATTTATTGAATTTTAATGCTAAATAAATATTGAAATATATCAAATGCTTCTTTGAGAACTGTACTCCTAATCAGATAAATTTGGGAACAGTGAAAAACCATGAAATATTTGTCTTTAAATCACTAAGATATAAATTATACTGCAAGCTTTTTCTGTCATTTTTTAATCCTAAGTTAATACATAACTGACCATGACTGACAAAAACACACATACATACATACAGTTACATCTGTATCTATATTGATAGACATCAAAAAAGAATCTTAAAGCTATGTTCAGTATATTCAAAGGGAATTGGCTTATATTTTTCTTATATTGTGCTTATAAAGTTTTACTATAAAACATTTCTATCCCTTAAAAATAATTGGACCGTTTTTTCTTGTTATGTAAACTAGAGATATCTGTACCCACTGATAAAACAATCTCAGACTGTGAGATATCCTTCTAGAAATGGGAAAAATGGTAAGTTTATCATCATTAGTACATTATTATTACTATGATTATTACTTGCATGTATTGAATGGCTATTTCCTGTCCAATTTTTCTATTCCCTTTCATGCAAATGAAGGTTTTTAAAAATTTCCAGAAGTACATTTAAAGACTCTTATTTGGGATTTTATTAATTTGCATCTCTCTTTCTTGGTTAATGTTGTCGGAGTTTTGTGAATCTTCCAAGTTTTTCTCAAAGATTCAACTTGGGTTCTTTTAATCTTTCTTATTATATCTCATTTCTTTGTTTATTGTTGCTTTTGGTTTGCTCTACTGCTTTGTACCAAGGGACTTTATTGATTGATGCTGGGAAGTGGAGCCATTTTTGGTTAAGCTTTATGTGCGTTCAAAGTTTATAAGGTTTGACAACCAGTGGTTTATAACTATTGTTCTCAGTTATTCAATAGCAAGACTGCCTGCAAGGCTTTTGAAAAACATCCTCTTGAAGGAGCGTTTAGTGATTATGATTCAGTTGAGGTGGGCTGCAGCATGGGAATCCATATTTTTAGAAAAGTTTGCAGGTACCCTATCAACAATGCTTGGAAATCACTGAAATTGAGTTGCTGTAAAAACCCAGCCCACTGCTAAAATAATGGTAAGAAGGGACCTCTGAGGTTCTAATGACTTTTAAGCTAGAAGTCATCACGTGGTTAGGTAGTTTGGGGCAAAATGTGAAGATGGCGAGCGATCCAGGAAGAGAAAAAAAGTGTTGTGAAGAGCAAGGGGCGAAAAGAAGGAGGTCAGCTCCTGGAAAGAAACCCTTCCTCTTACTCAAATACAGAAGGCAAGACGAGTGAGTGGCAGAAACAAGAGAGGTGAAAAGAGGCCACAGCATAAGGATGTACTAAGATTGGACTCCAAACAGGAAGAGTTTTGCTTGAGAGAACAAAACAAAACAAATCTCTGTTTTAGCTCTAATGGAGAAAACTGATGGGACACGTTTCACCCTAAGAATGAGAACTTTAATCCAAGCAAGAAATGATGGTGGCTTGAACCATCGGGAAAAGAAAGGCAATTTTTAAAGTTTATTTTAAATTGAAGTGTGATTGATAGGCAATATTATTTTAGATTCAGGTATACAACGTAGTTCTTCAATATTATGAAATATTCAGTGAAGTGTAGTTACCAATGTCACCAAAGTTGTTACAATATTACTGACTATATTCCCTATGCTGTACTTGCTGGTGACTTATTTATTACTGAAAGTTTGTAACTCTTAATCTCTTTCCACTATTTGACCCATACCCTCATGCCCTCCTCTCTGGCAACCATCGGTCTGTTCTGTTTTTATCAGTCTGTTTCTGTATTGTTTCATTTTTTAGTTTATTTCTTTAGATTCCACATGTAAGTGAAATTATGTAATATTTGTTACTCTCTGTTTTATTTCATTTAGTGTAATACACTCTAGCTCTACACCTTTTGTTTCAAATTGCAAGATTTCATTCTTTTTTATGGGCTAAGTAATGTTCCATTTTATAACACACACACACACACACACACCCCACTTTTATCCATTCATCCATAAAAAAATACTTAGATTGTTGCTTCCCCATCTTTGCTACCATAAACAATGCTAAATAAAAATGGGGTACATAGAGCTTTTCACGTAACTGCTTTCATTTTCTTTGGGTAAATACCCAGAAGTGGGGTTAGTAGATATTATGGTAGCTCCATTTTTAATTCTTTAAGACACTTCATAATGTTTTGCATATTAGCTACACAAACTAATATTCTCACTGACCACGCACAAGGGTTCCCTTTCCTCCACATCCTCACCAACACTTCTTATTTCTTGTCTTTTTGATGTTATCCATTCTGACAGGTATGAGGTGGTATTTTCTTGTGGTTTTGATTGCATTTCCCTGATGGTGAGTGATGTTGAATATCTTTTCACGTGTTTGCTGGCCATCTGCACGTCTTTTTCAGAAAAATTACTACTCAGATCCTCTGCCCGTTATTCAGATTTGTGTGCATGTTTATAAGTTAGGTGACCTCTTTATGGACTTTAGCTATTAAGCCCTTATCAATATATCGTATGAAAATAATTTCTCCCATTCAGTAGGTTGTTTTTTCACTTTGTGATTTGTCCTTCACTATGAAAAAGCTTTTTAGTTTGATTTATTCCCAAATATTTATTATTGCTTCTGTTGCCTTTGCCAAAGGAGACAGATTAAAAGATTAAAAAGACATATTTCTGGGAGCAGAAGGCAAGCTGAGGACAAAGTATAAGCTGACACACTGCAACCTCCTCCTACTCCTGGGTGGGACATGTGTGACATTCTTCGAGGAATCTTCCAACTGTCTTAAGGTTAATACCTTGCCAGAAGGGAAAACAACCTTGACAATGGCAAGGCCTCTGGTATCTTGTAGGTATCTTGTAGGTCTGTCCTCTTTAGCATATGAAAGTTCTTTTGACTCCCTTTTCCTCATTTCCCCCAACTCCTGGGTATATAATCAGTCACTCCTCAAGAACCCAGTGCAGCAGGTCATTCTGCCCATGGATCCTGTCCCCGTGCTTTAATAAATCACTATTGATTAACTAATTTAGAATATATTATTCTATTATATATAATATACTTAGAATATTAAATTAATTAATTTAGAATATATGTTTAAAATCATTTAAATTAATTAATTTAGAATATATGTTTACTTTAATTTAGAATATAGCAGGGGTTTTTTTTTAAGATTTTGTTTATTTGTCAGAGAGAGCACAAGCAGGGAGAGTGGCAGGCAGAGGCAGAAGCAGTCTCCCCACTGAGCACAGAGCCTGATGTACAATCCCAGGACCGTAGGATCATGACCTGAGCTGAAGGGAGACACCTAAAAGACTAAGGCATCCCAATAAACCACCATTTTGCACCAAAGACGTCTCAAAAATTCTTTCTTGGTCATGGGCTCTGGACTTTACCCCACTAAACCTCACCTATACTCCAAAACCACATCACCTGGGTGGCTCAGTTGGTTAAGCATCTGTCTTTGGCTGAGGTCAGTGTACACTTTGAAATCTGACTGTTAGCTCCACTTTCGTTCTCTTTCAGAATTGCTTTGGCTGTTGGGGGTCTTCTGTGGTTTTATAGAAATTTGAGCATTATTCTAGTTCTGCGAAAAAAGAATTAGTATTTTGACTAGGATGCCATTGAATCTGTAGATCACTTTATGAGGCATGAATTTATTTTTTTGGTCTTTTTAAAGATTTTATTTATTTATTTGACAGACAAAGATCACAAGTAGGCAGAGAGGCAGGCAGAGAGAGAGGGGGAAGCAGGCTCTCTGCCAAGCAGAGAGCCCAATGTGGGGCCTGATCCCAGGACCCTGAGACCATGATCCGAGCCAAAGGCAGAGGCCCAACCCACTGAGCCACCCAGGTGCCCCAAGGTATGGATATTTTAACAATATCAATTCTTCCAGTCAATGAGCATGGTATATCTTTCCATTTATTAGTGTCATCTTCAATTTGGTTAGTCTTGTAGTTCTCAGAATACAGGTCTTTAACCTCCTTGGTTAAATTTAGTCCTAGATCTTTTTTGATGCTATTATAAATGACATGTCTCACTAAATTTTTTTCTGCTAGTTCATTAATAAGTGTAGAAAAATATAACAGATTTATGTCATTTTCTATCCTGCAACTTTAATGAATTTATTTATTTTAATAGTTTTTGGTAGTATTTTTAGTATTTAGTATATTTAGTATTTTCTCTATATAGTAATGTCACCTGGAAATAGTGACAGTTACACTTCTTCCTTACTAATTCTTGGAATGCAGTTTCTTATTCTTGTCTAATTGCTATGGCTAGGATCTCCAGTACTCTCTTGAATAAAACTGGTTATAATGGACATTCTTGTTTTATTCCTGATCTTAGAGCAAAAGTTTTGTTTTTCACCACTGACTATGATGTTAAGTATGGATGTGTCATATTTGGCCTTTTTTATGTTGAGGTAAGTTCCTTCTGTACCTACTTTATTCAGACTTTTTATCATGAACAGATGTTGAATTTTGTCAAATGCTTTTTCTGTATTTATTTAGATGATTATATAGTTTTTATTCATTGTATTAATGTGGTCTACCATTTTGATTGTGGCTATTGAGTCATCTTTGCATCTTTGGAAAAAATCTTAGTTGATAATGGCAAATGATGCTTTTTAATGTATTGCTGAATATAGTTTGCACATTTTTTTTGGATAATTTTTGCATCTATGTCATCAGGGATATTGGCCTATAATTTTCTTCACTTACACTGTTTGTCTGGTTTCGTATCAGAGTAAGTCTCCCCTTACAGGATGATGTAGAAGCATTTCTTTCTAAACTATGAAAAAGGTATTGACTATTTTTTAAATGTTTGGTTTAATTCACCTGTGAATCCATCTGCTCCTAGACTTTTGAGGAGAGTTTTATATTATTGATTCAATTTCATTGCTGGTAATTAGTCTCTTCAGATTTTATATTTCTTCCTGATTAATTTATCCATTTATTCTACTTATTTGTGCAGTATACTTTTTCACAGTAGTCTCTTACAATCCTTTGTGTTTCTGTGGTTGCATTGTAACTGTTCTTTCTGATTTTATGTGTACACTTCTAATGTGTATACTTCTGATTTCATTCAAGTCCATTCCTTCCCTCCCTCTCTGTCTCTTCTGGGGAAGTTTTACTTAGTTACACCAATTACTAAAATCATTGAGTTATTATAATATAGTAATAGTTATAATCTATTAAAATACCATTTTAATATTGCTTATCTTAATTACAACCCTTTATTAAAGAACTAACTTTTAAAAAACTTTTGAGTATAGTTGATACAAGTGTTACATTAGTTTCAGATGTACAACTTCTCTATATATTATGCTATATTCAACACATGAGTCTGGCTAATGGTTTAACAATTTTGTTTCTTTTCAAGGGGCCAGCCATTGGTTTCTCAGATTTTTTTTAATTTTTTTTTTTTTACTATCTATTTCATTTATTTCTGCTGTAATCTTTCTCATTTCCTTCCTTCTACTAACTTCAGGTTCTGTTTCTTCTAGTTTCTTTAGGTCTAAGATTAGATTGTTAAAGATTTTTCTTATTTCTTGTGGTAGGTTTGTATTGCTATAAAATTTCCTTTTAGAACAACTTTTGCTGCTTCCCAAAGATTTTGGAACATAGTGCTTCCCTTTACATTTGTCTCAAAGTATTCATTTCCTCTTTTGCTCTCTTCCTTGACCAATTAGTTGTTTAATAGCATGTTGGCCAGCCTCCATGTGTTCTGATTCCTCCCAGGATTTTTTTCTTGTAATGATTTCTTGTTTCACAGCACTCTGTTCAGAATAGATGCTTGATCGGATTTCAACCATCTTGAATTTACTTTCTGAAGATTTTTATTTATTTGAGAGAGAGTGCAAACATGAATGGTGAGGTGGGAGAGGGGAGAGGTAGAAGCAGATAACACACTGAGCAGGGAGCCTGCCCTGGGGCTTGATCCCAGGATCCTGAGATCATGACCTGAGTCTAAGGTAAATGTTTAACTGACTGAGCCACCTAGACACCCCTTGAAACTTATTTCGATTTCTTTTGTAGCCTAATATATGATCTGTCTTGAGGAATGTCCCATATGCACTTGAAAAAAATGTGTATATTGCTGTTTCGGATGGAATGTTCTATATATCTTAGGTTCATCATGTCAAATGTGTCATTCAAACCCATGGTTTCTTTATTGACTTTCTGAATGGTCTATCCATTGATGTAAGTGGGGTGTTATATTAACCCACTAGTACTGTATTATGGTCAGTTTCTCCCTTTATGATTGTTAATAGTGCTTTACATATTTAGGTGCTCCTATGTATGTAAGTGTTTATAATTTTTATATCCTCTGGTTTGAGTGATCACTTATCATTATGTTATTCTGTCTTTTGTTACATTCTTTGTTTTAAAGTCCATTTTACTAGGGGCAACTGGGTCACTCAGTCAGTTGAGCATCCAACTCTTGATTTTGGCTCAGGTCATTCTCTCAGGGTCCCGAGATCAAGCCCCTCCCTAAGGCTCCACACTTAGTGGGGAGTTTCCTTGAGGATTTTCTCTCTCTCCCTCCGCACCTCCCTGACTTGTGCATGCTCTCTCTCACATAAGTAAATCTTTATATTTTGTCTAAGTATTGCTCCCTCAGCTTCCTCCCCACACCCATTTGCATAGAAAATCTTTTTCCATTCCTCTACTTTCAGGCTGTGTGTCTTTAAATATGAAGCAGCATATTGATGGGTCTTATTTTTTTTATACATTCAGTAACCCTCTGTTTTTTGATGGGAGCATTTAACCCATTTGCATTTCATGTAACTATTAAGTACATACATATTGCCAAATGTTTGTTTCTTAGTTGTTTCTGTAGTTCTTTGCTTTTTCATTTCTCTTCTTGCTCTCTTCCCTTGTGACTTGATGAATTTCTTTAGTGTTATGCATGGATAACCTTCTCTTTTATATGATAGTTTGGGGGGTTTTTTGCTTTATTTTACCATGTGGTTCATATATAACCCCTAAGTATATTGTAATCTATTTCAGGTCATGCTTGTTTAACTTCCAACACATTCTACAAACAGCATTTTTATTCCTACCCACGTTTTATGACTAAAACAGATTTTGCTCTTCTTTATCTTCATTCTGTTTTTCTAATTATTGAAATATGGTTGATATAAAATGTTAATATCAGATGTACCACAGTGATCAGCAATTCTTTACATGATGCCGTGCTTCCCGCGATAAGAATAGTTACCATCTATTACCATGCAACATTACATTAATTACTATATTCCTTATATTCCAGTTTTCTTCACCTAACTTATATTATAACTGGGAAGTTTGTAAAATTTAATCTGCTTCACCTATTTTGTCCATCCACACAGCCCACCTCTCCGGCAACCATCAGTTTCTTCTCTGGATTTTCGAGTCTGTATCTGGTTTTGTTTTGTTGTTGTTTAATTCATTATAAAGTGAAATCATGTGTTACTGAGTTATTTTATTCAACATGGGATGGATCTAGAATATATTATGCTATCATGAATGGCAAGATATCATTCTTTTTTATGGCTGAGTTATACTCCATTGTATATACATGTAACACATCTTCCTTATACATCCATCTATTGGTGGACACTTGGGTTGCCTCCAGACCTTAGTTTATGTAAATAATGTTTCAGTGAAGTGCATGTATCTTTACAAATTTATGTGTTTTTTTTTTCCTCTGGGTAAATGCCCCAAATGAGTTTTGGGATCATATGGTATTTAATTATCTGAGGCACTTCTATATTCTTTTGTACAGTGGTGGCTGCAAAAATTTACATTTCTACCAATAGTGCACAAGGATTCCTTCTTTTTTAAATTCTCACCAACACTTTGTCTTTTTGATAAGACAGGTATAAATTGATATCTGATTGTCATTTGCATTTGCATATCCTTGACGATTAGCAAGGTCCTCTGCCCATTTTTTCATCTTTGCAGGGAGGTTGGAGAGTGTATGAATTTTTATATATTTTAAAATCAACCATTATCAGATAGAGTCTTTACAAATAACCTCTCCCAATGAGTAGGTTGCTTTGTCTTTTTTGTTGATTTTCTTCACTATACAAAATATCTCTGCTTGGTGTAATGCCAATATTTTGCTTTGGTTTCTCTTGCCTGGCGAGACATAATTAGAAAATTGTTGCTAGTGCTAATATTCAAGAGATTACTGCCTATGTTTTTTTCCAGAAGTTTATAGTTCCAGGCCTCAACTTAGGTCTAATCCATTTTGAGTTTATTTTTGTATATGGTGTAAGAAAGTGTCCAGTTTAATTATTTTACATGCAGCTGTCCAGTTTTCCAACACCACTTACTGAGGAGACTTTTCTCCACTGTACATTCTTGTCTCCTGTGTTGTAGACTAACCATATGAATTTATTTCCATGTTCTCGATAGTGTTGCATTCATATATGGGACTAGTTTTGTGCCAGTACCATACTGTTTTAATTAGTATATGTTTTCAGTGCATCTTGACGCTTAGGATTATGATATCTCTAGCGTTGTTGTTTCTCAAGTTTGCTTTGGCAATTCAAAGACTTTTGGGCTTCTAAGCAAATTTTAGGATTATTTGCTCTACTTCTGTGAAAAGGACTATTGGTATTTTTATTGGGGTACTACTGAATCTGTGAATTATTTTAGGTAGTATGACTATTTCAACAATATCAGTTCTTCCAATCCATGAACATGGTATGTATTTCCCTTTGTGTTTTCTTCAATTTCTCACATAAATATCTTTTTACATATGGATCTTTTTGCCTTCTTGATTCTTTATTCATAGATACTTTGTTCTTTTTTAGGCAGCTGTCAAAAGGGCTGTCTTAATTTTTTTTTTACTTTGTTGTTAGTGTGTAGGAATGAAACATATTTCTGTAATTAATTTTCTATCCTTCAACTTTAGTGAATTCATTTATTCTAATGTTGGTTGTCCCCCCCACCCACCCACCAAGTGTCTTACTATTTCCTCTATATAGTTATATGTCATCTGGAATTAGTCATGGTTTTACTTCCTTACCAATTTGGATGCATTTTCTTTTTCTTTTCCAACTGATGCAAGGACTTCCAATATTCTTTTGAATATAAGTGTGTGAGTGGACATTTGTGTCTTCTTCCTGACCTTGGAGGAAAAACTCTCACCACTGAGTATGATGTTAGATGTGGGTGTGTCACATACAATCTTTATTATGCTGAGGTATGTTCCCTCTTTGTTGAGAACTTTTATTGTGAACAAATATGGAGTTTTGTCAAATGCTTCTTCTGCATCTGTTTAGATGATCATAATTTGGAATGGGTTTTTTGTTGTTGTTAATGTGGTATATCACAGGGATTAACTGTGGATATTAATTCATCTTTGTATTCCTGGAATAAATCCAACTTGTTCATGGTAAGTGATGCTTTTAATGTATTACTGAATTCAGCTCATATTTTGTTGAGAATTTTGGCATCTATGTTTATTAGGGGTATTATGTAGATTTGGATTTTGGTATCAGAGTAATATTGGCATCATTGAATAAATTTGGAAGCATTCCTTTCTCTTATTTTTGGGATATGTTGTAAAGGATAAGTATTAACCCTTCTTTAACTGTTTGGTAGAATTAGCCTGTGAAGCCATCTGGTTTTGGACTTTTGGTTTTTGTGAGATTTTTTTAATACCTATTCAATTTAGCTACTAGTAACCAATCTGTTCTGATTGTCTTTTTTTCCTGATTGAGTCTCAGAAGACTGTATTTCTATAGAAAATTTTCCATTCTAGTTTCTCCAATTTTTTTGGTATGGAGTTTCTCACAGTAGTCCCTTATACTCCTGTGGTGTCAGCTGTTACTTCTCTTTATGATTTCATTTACTGAAGTCCTCTTTTTTCCTGCTGATTCTGGCCAATGGTTTGTCAATTTTGTTTATCTTTTCAAAGAATCAGCCCTACTCATTTTGGGTTTCTTTTTCTAGTTCCTTTAGGTGAAGGTTAGATTGAGATTTTTCTTGTTTCTTGCAGCAATCCTGCATTGCTATACAATTCCCTCTAGGAACTGCTCAATGACTGAAACATTGTGTTTTCATTTTCATTTCCTCTTGATTTCTTTCCTTACCTATTGGCTATTTAGTAGTATGTTGTTTAGCCTACACCTCTGAAGAGTTTTTCTTTTGATTTCTAGTTTCATCAATGCTGTGGTCTGGAAAGATGCTATGATTTTATTCTTGAATTTATTGAGAATTATTTTGTAGTCTAATGTGATTTATCCTGGAGAATGTTCCATATGCATTTGAAAAGAAAGCGTACTCTGCTGTTTGGGGCTGGAACGTTCTCTTAAGTCCATCTGGTCCAATTTGTCATAGAAAGCCACCGTTTTCTATTTTTTTTATATAGTTTTTTTTAATTGACTTCCTGTCTTGATAATCTACCCATTGACGCTAAGGTGTTTTGGTACTCTACCATTGTTGTATTTCTTCATTTATTTAGGTGATGCTACATTTGGTGCATAAATATTTGTAACTGTTATATACTCTTTTTGACTCGGTCCTTTATCATGTAAGTTTCATCTATGTCTTGCTACAGTCTGTATTTTTAAGTCTGTATTGTCTGATATAAATATTGCTATCCTGACTTTTTGTTGTTCCATTTGCATGGAATATATTTTCCCATTCCTTCATTGTCAGTCTAAAGCTGTCTTTAAGAGGGAAATGAGTCTCTTATAGGCAGCATATAGATGGGTCCTGGCTTTTTGTCTTTTGATTGGAGCATTTAGTTCATTTAAAGTAATTATTGATAGGTATGTATTTATTGCCATTTTAATTGTCTTCTAGTTGTTTTTTGTAGTTCTTCTCTGTTCCTTTCTTCATCTCTTGCTTTCTTTCCTTGGGATTTGAAGATTTTTTTTTTTTTTTTACTGCTCTTCCTTATTTTTCTATATTATAGGTTTTTGCATTTGGTTATCATATAGTTCATATATAACCCCCAAGTATAGAGCAATCTATTTGAAGTGGATGGTCACTTAAGTTTGAACATATTTAAAAGCACTGTGTTTTTCTACTTCTCTCCAGTTTTTATGTATATGATACCATATCCCTTAACTAGTTTTTATAGATATAACTGATTTTACTCTTACTTTCAACCTTCACAGTAGCTTCATAATTTACTGATCTTCACTATATGTTTCCTGTGCCAGTGAAATTAAAAAAAAAAAAATTCTTATTGTATTTACAGCTCTTTATTCTCCCCTTTTAAAAGTCTCTTGAACGTTTCTTGTAAGGTCAGTTTAGTGGTGATAAACTCTGTCTCCTTCAATGCTGAATGATAATTTTGCTGTCTATTTTTGTTTATAGATGTTTCCCTTTTAGCACATTGAATAGAACGTGTCACTCCATTCTAGTCTGCAACATTTCTGCTACAGAATCATCTGATATCCTTCTGGCACTTCTTGGTAAGTAACTAGTGGCTTTCCTCTTGCTTTTTTAAAGATCTCCCCCAACTTTTTTTTTTTTTTTTTTTTTTTTTTTGCCGTTTTAATTATTATGTGTCTTTGTGTTCATCTTGTTGAGTTTCCTGGCCCTGAATATGTTTCATTCCACAGTTTAAGGACTTTTTTTTTTTTTAAGTACATTTTATGCCTGTTTTCCTCTTTTGCAGGGAGCTAACAATGAATATTACTATGCTTGATACATTGTGTGTCCCTTAACCTATTCTTTTTTTCTGTTATTCAGCTTGATACTTTCCCTTACCTGTCCTCCTCCATCCTCTAGTCTGTCCATTCATTATATCCTACAGCTCTGATTGATCAGGGTTTTTAAATTTTCTCTTTAGTAAATTTCTGAGATCATCCACCCTTTCTTGAGTCCTATGAGCATCTTTTTTTTTTTTTTTACCATATTTTGAATTCTTCATCAGATCGATTATCTTATTTTTGTTTACCCCTTTCTTTGTGGCTTTTATCTTGCTTTTTTAGGTGAAGTCAGCTACATCTCCTGGTCTTGAAAGCAGCAGCTTTCAAAGTAGAAGGTGTCCTGCGGGGCCAGTAGTGTAATACTTTTTGGGCACCAGGGGTGACTCCTGGACAGGTTGGACTGGCCCCCCAGAGGTGCTATCAGCTTGCCCATAAGTAGGGTTGGTGCCCAGCATAGCTGGCTGAGAGTCTTGGCCGTAGCTGCTCTCCCTGGGAGCGGGCTGAGCGGCCTTGCCACGACTGCTGGGGACACGCTGTAGGCAGATGTGGCTCCCCTCTCCCACCCCTAAGGTAGACAGAAGGTGTCTGAACTGGTCCCTGCAAGGCTGGGGTGAGAAAAATGCTCCCCCCATTACTCCCAAAGAAAGGGCCTACAGATTTCTGCCCCTCTAGCACATACTCCCTAAAATCAGTGAATCTCCTTCATGTATAACCCAGATATGTTTCAAACTGCTGCTGCTTGGACCATGTGGTATAGTGTCTGTCCTTTAGGAAAGGAGGCTTTATTTCCTAGAGCTCCTTCAGGCTCTCCCAGTGTTACGCTCTAATGATTTTCAAAGCCAGACACTATGGGCGCTCCGTGTTTCAGTGAACGCGCCCACGGCTGTGGGCACCCAGTGTGGGGCTGGAGTCCCTTGCTCCTCAGGGAATGACTCCACACCCGTAACGTGGGTCACCCCACGGGGAGTGTCATTCACAATATTCTTGTCAACGTGACTTTCTCCTCCTGTTTTCAGTGGCGGAGATGTCTTCTGCCAGTCACAACTTATTTTCAGAGTGAGCTGCATTATATGTAGTTGTTTTGCTTCAGAGTATCCACGGGAGGAAGTGAGCTCAAGATCCTCCATTTCTACTATTTTCCAGACTGTACACATTTTTTGAGAAGGCCAAAACACTTGTGGGCAAGTAGACTGAAGCCACAGGACATCCCTCAGAGAATACATATGAATCATTGATTTGGAGCATTTACTCTTCCTTTACTGATACACCTCAAATCCCGTCATAATTAAGTTGGGTTGGGGTGCCTGGGTGACTCAGTGGGTTAAGCCTCTACCTTCGGCTCAGGTCATGATCCCAGGGGCCTGGGATCGAGTCCCGCATAGGGCTCTCTGCTCAGCAGGGAGCCTGCTTCTCCTCATCTCTCTCTCTGTCTGTCTCTCTGCCTATTTGTGATCTCTCTCTGTGTCAATTAAATAAATAAAATCTTTTAAAAAAAAAAAAAAAGTTGGGTTCATGCTGCCTCAGTGTATCTTTCACCGATGTCTAATAGTCTTTCACTCCCCAGGAAGAGAGGGGAAGGCAGTGACGTGGGAAGATTCTGAACCCCTTCTTCCTCCAGCGGACACCAGGCTGCGGCTGCACCTAGTTCAACTCACTCTCAGAACAACCTGAGGACTGGCAGAACAGCTTTACCACAAGGACCAAGAAAAAGCAACATCGAGAAAGGTAGGATGGGCAGGGATGCCGTCAGGAATGGAACCTACAGTGACCCACCTGCAGGAGAGAGCTCACAGGTACTCTGCAAGGAATGAGGGGTTTCAGACCTTCCTTGAGCACGCTCAGTCATTGGGATCTGCAATGGATAGATGAGCCCATAACATCTGTGACATCTGGCTTTGAAAAGCAGCAGAGCTTAACTTCAGTAAGAGCAGAGGGCTACAGGAAAGATTATACTCTTAAAAGAGCCCACGTGCAATATTACTCTGAGACCACAGAGGCAGCAGTTTGAAAAGTGCCTGTGCTACCTGTAGGATGTTTATAAACTAATTGTAAGACTTGTGCTAGAGGGACAGGGATCTGTAGGGACTTGCTCCAGGAGCAGAAATGCCGGCAGCTACCACTTTTCCTGAAACGGGTGGGTGCCATTCTGCATCTGCCTTGCTAGCACCATTCACCCTGCTCAAGTCTGCCCTGTGGACTTACCGTGGTCAGTGCTCCTGCAAATTGCCACACGTGATGGTCAACCCGGTCCAGACCCAGCACCCCTCCAACGCAAGTCTTGCCCCAGTGAGGGAAGGGGATGGGCCTGCAAGTTGTAGCCAACCTAAGACATAGAAACAAGCAGAGAGTCAGACAAAAATAGAGTAGAAGGTATCAACAGTAGCTTAGAAAATATAGAACAGGTCTGGAAGAAACCTCGAGGATAACGTGATTCACAATACAGGAGTTTCAGAAACCGAAACCTTAACAAAGAAATAACCAGTGAAAACTTCCCTATGTTGGGGAATGAAACAAATCCCGAGTTCCAGGATCCACAGAGAGCCCTCAAAGTGAACCCAAAAAAGGTCCACAGCAGGACACATACTAATGACGATGAAAATTAAATAGAACAAAAATTACTTACCTACAAGGAAATCCACATAAGGCTATAAGCTGATTCTTGAGCCGAAACTTTGGTAGACACAAAGTTTTGTAGGAAAAAAGCCTGCAACCAAGTACACTCTAAACCAGCAAGGTTATCATTCCAAATTGAAGGAGAGATAAATAGGTTCCCAGGGGAACAAAAGGTAAGAGTCTAAAACCACTTAAACAACCTCCTAAGAAACTTCTTTGAAGGGAAGAGAAAAAGCTATAGGAAGGGAAAAATTACAAGGCTATAAGCGAACATTATAGGAAAGGCAGATCAAAAATGTACAAAGCTAATAAAATATTAAGGTACTAATATCAATTTTATATATAATTAGTTGTCCTATACATGGAAGAGGGATTAAAAATGTAGTTCTTTTGGAATGTGTTTAAACGTAAACAATAATCACCTTTATATAGACTGCTATATATATATTATATAAACATAGTAGCCACAAATCAAAAACCTATAAAAAAGGAATCCATGCATGACAAGAAAGGAAAAGAATGACCAAACAACTAGAATAAAATTAACAGTATAGAGTGTTTATTACATTTAATTATTAATAAGTATGTGCTTTTTGCCAATCAGAAGACCTAGGGATACTGAATTAAAAAGAAAAAAGACCCACCTATATGCAGTCTGTAAGAGATCCACTTCAGACCTCAAGACAGTGAAATAAATATAACTGAAAATAAAGGAAGCGATGGAAAAAAGAGCCAGCATCGCTATACTTGTATCAGATGTAACAGACTTTAAAAGACAATAGCATTATACAATAATAAAGGGATGGCTCAAACAAGAGGATATATAACAATTATAAATACCCATGCACTTAACAGACATAAAGGGAGAAGCTCTCATACACTACTAGTAGGGAACTTCAACAGCCCAGTCCCATCAAGTAGTGACTTTGAAAGACACATTAGACCAGATGAACTTAAGGTGATATACAAAGAACAGTCCATCCACAAAAGCAATGCACACATTCTTTTCAAGTGCACATAAAACACTCTCCAGGGTAGATCACACTTAGGAGCACAAGTAGATTGAAATTATACCAAACATTTTTTCCAAACACGACGGTATGAAACTAGAAAGCGCACCAACATGTGGAGGCTATACTACACAACCAGTGGGCTGATGGAGAAAACAAAAAGTAAATTTAAAAACACCAGGACACAAACAGAACTAGAAATACTATGGTCAGACATCTTTGGGACACAACAAAAGCAGTTCCTAGAGGGACGTTTATGGCAATAGAGGCCTACATCAAAAACAAGAAAAATATCTAACTTAACACTTAAAAACAAAACCCAAGATTAATAAAAGGAAATAATAAATATCAAAGTAGAAACAAATTAAAAACAGACTTAACCATAGAAAAGATAAATAGCTGGTTATTTGAAAAACCTGATAAATCTATCAGACATATCACGAAAAAGCCTAAATGAAAGACAAAAAATAACAGCACAAAAATAAGGGACTACTATGAAAAAAATTATATGCCATAAATTGGGCAGCCTATAAGATTTCTCTCCAGAAATCCTGGAAATACAGTCTTCCAAAATGGAATACTGATTACTAGGGATGAAATTGAGCTGGTAATCAAAAATTCTCCCAACAAGCAAAAATCCAGAACCAGATGTATTCACAGAAAAATTCTACCAAACATTTAAAAAACAGTTGAAAATAGAACTGCCCTATGACCCAGCAATTGCACTACTGGCTATTTACCCTAAAGATACAAACATAGTGATCTGAAGGGGCACGTGCACCCGAATGTTTATAGCAGCAATGTCCACAATAGCCAAACTGTGGAAAGAACCTAGATGTCCATCAACAGATGAATGGATCAAGAAGATGTGGTATATATACACAATGGAATACTATGCAGCCATCAAAAGAAATGAAATCTTGCCATTTGTGACAACATGGATGGAACTAGAGCATATCATGCTTAGTGAAATAAGTCAAGCAGAGAAAGACAACTATCATATGATCTCCCTGATATGAGGAAGTGGTGATGCAACATGGGGGCTTAAGTGGGTAGAAGAAGAATCAATGAAACAAGATGGAATTGGGAGGGAGACAAACCATAAGTGACTCTTAATCTCACAAAACAAACTGAGGGTTGCTGGGGGGAGGGGGTTTGGGAGAAGGGGGTGGGATTATGGACATTGGGGAGGGTATGTGCTTTGGTGAGTGCTGTGAAGTGTGTAAACCTGGTGATTCACAGACCTGTACCCCTGGGGATAAAAATACATGTTTATAAAAAAATAAAAAATTAAAAAAAAAAACAGTTAACCTAGTCTTCTCAAACTACTCCAAAAAAGTAGTAATGAAAGGAAAACTACCAAGTTCATTTTATGAAGCCAGCATTACCTTGATATCAAAATCAGACAAAGACACAGCAAAAAATATAGGCTAATATCCCTGATGAACATAGCAGCAAAAATCCTCAACAAAATATTTGTAAACCATACTCACAAACATTAAGAGCTTCATTCACTGTATTTAAGTGAGATTTATTCCAAGAATTATTCAATACAGCAAATCATCAATGTGATATACCACATTAACAAAAATGAAAGATAAAAACCATATGATCAGGGAGCCTAGGTGGCTCAGTCAGTTAAGTGTCTAACTCTTGACTTCAGCTCAGGTCCTGATCTCAGCAATGTGCGAGGAGCCTGCTTCAGATTCTGCCCCTCCCTCATCACTTGCACTCTTAAAAAACAATCCATATGATCATACAATAGATGAGATAAAGCACTTCGCAAAATTCAACACTCATTTGTGATTAAAAACTTAACTAAGTCGGTTAGAGGGTATATACTTCAACATAATAAAGGAAATACATGACAAATCTCCAGCTAATATCACACTCACTGTTGAAAAACTAAAGCCTTTCCTATAAAACCAGGAACATGACAAGGATGTCCAGTCTCATCTTTTATTTCAGCCTAATACTGGAAATAATAGCTGTAGCAATTAGAGAAGAACAAGAAATAACAGTTATCTAAATTGCTAAGGAAGAAGCAAAACTGCCACTATTTATAGAAACCCTAAAGATTTCAACAAGCTACTAAAACTAGTAAGTGAATTCATCAAAATTGAGGATACAAAATTAATATATAGAAATCTGTATATCTATTACACTAATAACAAACTAGCATAAAAATTAAGAATATACTCCCACTTATAATTTGCATTAAAAAGCATAAAATATTTAGGAATAATAACAATGAATACTTGGGAATTTAGCCAAGTGAAAAACCTGTACTTGAAAACTCTAAGAAAGACACTGAGGAAGTAATTAAAGTTGACACTGAAAGGATAAACCATGTTAATGGGTTGGAAGAATATTGTTATACAGTGCATTCCACTGAAAGCAGTCTACAAGTTCCATGCAATCCTGATCAAACTACCAATAGATTTTTCCACAGAACTAGAACATACAATTCTAAAATTTACATGGAACTACAAAAGTCCCCAAATTGCAAAAGCAATTTTGAGAAAGAACAAAACTAGAGGTAGCAGAATTCCAGATTTCAAGATATACTACAAAGTTGCAGTCATCAAAACAGTATGGTATTGGAACAATATAAACACTTACATCAAGGGAACAGGATAGAGACCCCAGAAATGTCTATACTTTCATGGTACATCAATCTATGAGAAAAGAGGCAAGAGTATACAATGGGGAAAATAGAGTCTCTTCAAAAAATGGTGTTGGGAAAACTGGACCACTTTCTTAACACCATATACAAAAATAAACCCAAAAAAGATTAAAGACCTAACTCTAAGATCTAAAGCCATAGAACACCTAAAACAAAATAGGCAAAAACATCTAACAAAACAAGCAACATTTTATGGCTATGTCTCCTCAGGTAAGGGAAATGCAGGAAAAATAAACTATTGGGACTATGTCAAGCTCGAAGGTTTTGCCCAGTAATGGAAACTAGCAACAAAATGAAAAGCAACCAATTAAATGGGATAAGGTATTAGCAAATGATATATCCTGCAAAGTGCAAATATTCAAAAATATAGTAAGAACTCACACAATACCAAACATGATAATCTAACTAGAAATGGGCAGAGAGGGGCACCCAGGTGGCTCAGTCCGTTAAGTGTCTGCCTTCAGCTCAGGTCATGACCCTGGAGTCCTGGGCATCGGGCTCCCTACTCGGTGGGGAATCTCCTTCTCCCTCTGCCCCTCTCCCTGCTCAAGCACATGCACACATGTACTCTCTAATAAATCTATTAAAAAATTTTAATTTTAATTTTAAAGAATGGGCAAAGAACCTAAATAGACATTTTTCAAAGAAGACATATGGATGGCCAATGGCCACAGGAAAAGATGCTCAACATCACTCATCATCAGGGAAATGCAAACTGAAACCACAGCGAGCTATCACCTCACACCTATAAGAATGGCTAGTGTCAAAAAGACAAGAAGTAACAGTGCTGACAAAGGTGTGGAGAAAAAGATACTCTAGGGCACTATTGGTGGGAATGTAACTGGGGTGCATCCAGTATGCAAAACCAGTAGGGAGATTCCTTAAAAGTTAAAAATAGAAATAACACTCGGGGGGGCCTGGGTGGCTCAGTGGGGTAAAGCCTCTGCCTTTGGCTCAGGTCATGATCCCAGGGTCCTGGGATTGAGCCCCACATTGGGCTCTCTGCTCAGCGGGGAGCCTGCTTCCTCCTCTCTCTCTGCCTGCCTCCCTGCCTACTTGTGAAAAATAAATAAAATCTTTAAAAAAAAAAAAGAAAGAAAGAAAGAAATACCACACAGTAATTCCACTTCTGGGTTTCTACCTGTAGAAAATGAAAACCCTAATTCAGAAATATATATGCACCCTTGTGTTTACTGAAGCATTATTTACATGCAGCCTAAGGGTCCACTGATTGATAAACAGATAAAGAACACATGATGCACATACAAAAGAGTCAGGAAAAAGAAAGCTTGCCATTTGCCTCAGCATGCATGGAACTAGATGGTATTATGTACGCTAAATGAAATAAGCCAAACAGAGAAAAATACCATATAATTTCACTGACATGTTGAATCCAAGAAATAAGCAAATGAGCCAACTCTTTGTTGCCTTGAGGAGAGGACAAAGTAGGGATAAATGAACCTGATAAATGGGATTAAGAAGTACAATCTTCCAATTATAAATAAGTCATGGGGATGAAAAGTACCACATAGGGAAGATGGTCAATAATACTGTAATAACTTCATATGTTGACACATGATTACACTGATAGTGGTGAACATTTTATAATGTAAAGAATGGGCAAATCGCTATGTTCTATACCTGACAGTAATATAATATTGTATATCAACTATAATTAAAAATAATTTTTAATTAAAAAAATGTTTACATGTCACTCAAAATTGTCAGAGTTTAAATAATATGATGATAGGTAAATAAACATTCAAATTCATAATAGGTAAAATGACGTGGTTCGTTTCATTATGTCACATACCTTGCATTTTCAGTTTTGTTCTGGTCTAAACTTACCTATCTCCTTCCATCACTGGAATACCTCCATGAAGTCCTCACACCCTAAAATATCACTGAGCCCATGAAAGCCACCAATGGAGACTGAGCAAAGAATAAAGAGAATCCTGGAGAAACTAAACCAGCTGATCCCACCCAGACTTTTCACCCACATGAGTATCACCACCAGAGCCACACACAGCACAGCCACCCTCCTCCAGCCTTGAGACTCCTACTGGAGGAGAGAGCAGCTAGACATCCTGCTGGGGGGTGCAGGGGGGAAGTAGGTGGTATTTCCTGAAGGCCAGGATGTCATCCCCCTTTCTAAAAGCAGCACTGTAGGAAGGTGACACCCTTTCACAATGGCACCTACCTTGTCAGTGTCACTCTCTTCTGGGAAGGCCAGGTCTCTGTCCTCGCGATGGGGGTGGATACCCCCATGAAGGCATATCTGCTCTCTGGAGGCAAGGAACCAATGCCACGACAGGGTTATTTTCAAAGATAAATTTGTTAATGGCACCACTCATGCCTTTGCTGAACATGGCCTAACCCTAAACTCAAGAGTGTGAGACCTCAGTACACACCTTGTAAGTCCCTGCCTCACGTGACCACTCACAACTGAGAAATTCTTACCTTCCTGTCAAGGAATAAAGCCTTTTTCACACATAAAATACAGTTCTAAGCACCCTCCGAAGTTCCCATGGGCAGTGTTATATTGCCCATCTCATTTAATATTGAACATGACATTTTCTGATGCCTCTTCTACTCAAGGTCTGGTCAGACATGTGGTGTTTGTGAGACCCCTTTTCATGACTCCCCCTACCAAGTTTGGCATTCTCCCCAAAAAGTTCACTAACAGAGGGCTGCCCAAAGTGGAACTCTGTATTATATGTACCTTTACTTTACCATGAGGACCAGTATTCTCAGAGTCAATCATGTCTTTCACTGTAGACCTAGGTTTGCAAAATATGGTCCATGTAAAAGTATTCTGATACATGTTTAAAATGTTACTCCAAAAAAGGACTCTTTGATAAAATTTTAAAAAACCATTTGCCTTCATCTCATATATCCAATATGCAGAATCCCCCTCTTAAATATCTTTTTCATTCACCCATTTCTCTCCCTGCCTAGTGCTGCTGGGTTCAGATCATCACCATCTCATCTAGATCACTTGTCCTAGCCTCCCCCCAACAACCCTGCCCTCTCCACTGTCCACACTGCATCCTGAGTAATCTTTCCCCAAAGTCGACTTCTACTGGTCCTCTCCAGTTGATCTCAAGATCAGACACTCAGCATGTGCTGCTCGGGTTGAAGGAGTCCATATTCACCGAGCTGCGACGTAGTGATGCTTAAAAGCCTCCAGAAACTGGGGTCTGAGCATATTTTCCTCATCAATCATGGCTGCATCAATTCTCTATCTTTCTTCCCTTGCTCACCAACAGATGCTCACTTGTTGGTCTACCAGTTCTCCATTAAGCTGGAGAACTTCATTGCTTAGAATACCAATGAGGGTCTCTTCATGAGCCATTTTGCAAAGGGTAACTGTGTACCACCACAAATCCAGAACCTGTGGGCCAAGTCTGAGATGACCTATTAGTTCCAGACTCTTTTGCTCCTTTGCTAACTTTCTCTAAGTTTCAGAAGCTCAGTCCATTTCTTCTTCCTTTCCATTCTGCTACTATCCATTTTGACCCCATTTTCCCTAAGCTTGATGACAGAAGGGAATGCTACCTTCTTCATTCAAGTGTTCAAAAAATATGCTAGGAGAAAATCAAGTATGGATAGCAAACACAGAAAAATAACACGCATTCCAGATTTCATGTAGTTATCCAAGTGTTGATCTGTAGTCCTTGACTCTTTTCTGAAATAAGTAAAAGCTCAGTTGGCTTTCTATTCTTTCCCTTTGATCTCAAATGGGGCATCTCACCAAATCTTTTCTTACCCACTAACCATTCTTAGGCCTAAAGTCACCGTAAGGATGAAAATGTGATCCCTTCCTTTCTCTGAATTGAACCTGAAGAGCCATCAACAGCAGAGAATAAGGTACCACTTCTGTTTGTTCTATCGAGCACCTGGCTCCCCATTCCTCCCCCTATTCCCTTTTACATATACACATACACAAGTTTGAAACAGAGTGAGTCAAGAGGAGGATAAGAGCTTTGAAGCAGGAAAGTCCAGTAGTCTTTCATCAGCTGGAGGAAAGAAATGCAATGTATATTTATTCATGCATCAGACTAAACATGACTTTGTGCCAGCTTCTCTGAAGATATTAGGGAGATAGCAATGGATCAGGCAAATGCACTACCTTCCTTGATATAGTTTACAATCATCAGAAGGCAAGTGTCTAGAAAAATGGGAGGTAAGCATAGCAAGAAACATAGATAAAGAAGCAAAAAAAAGGTCTGCACACCATGCTAAGAAGGCTTGTGTCCTTACATAAGGGACTGGGATTTTAAATAGTAATGAACGCAGTTGCATGTGCAACTAGATAGAGTGTTCTGGCAGTTGTATTGAAGAATACAGGTGGGATAAAACTCGGACAGTAGGTTTATTAGAGGCTCACAGTACTCCAAGAAAAATAGTACATGAACTTAATAAGTGACACAGAAATGATGAAAGAAGAGAACGTGTATAGTAGATAAATAATTTGAATTGAAAACCCCAGGACACACTGATTGTCTGTGGGAGTTGAAATGGTGCAACTTCCTTAACTTATGGACATCTCCCAGCATGATAGTAAGTTTTCTCTTACTATCATGGTGGGTGGTACTTGGCTTGGGTGTTCCAAGAGACGTTCTTATGCAGGGGAAATTTATCAATATGAATTCTGGGAATCATGGATTTCTTGGAGCACAATTCCTAGCCGGTATCTGTGATGTCAATCACCTTGGATCTTAAAGAGAGAAATCAGCTCAAGGAAATTATTTCAAACTCTTTTTATAAGAGGTTTTTATAGTTGTTTATCCAAAAGGGGAAAGTATTAGTATTCTACATTCATATTTAAACATGGTAGTGCGCCTCCTAGGGTCGGTGATCTGTCTGGGACACTGTGCAAATGTCTTTGATGGTTACCCTCAGCTTCAGAGTAGGAACATTTTGGTTTGGTTATCCTAATTCTCTGTTGGCATAACTTCCTAACCTTTAGTTTATGCACTTAGCAATTTGATATGGAGTTTCTATTTTATTAAAATGTGTTTTAGTGGCAAATGCAAAGCCACGTTACTTATAAAAGAATAATGTTTTTACTTGGCTTTAAAATAACTTTCTATAAAGCCTGAGTTTACCAATAAAATTCATTCTGAGATTTATTTCAACTAATGATCTATTGCCTAATATTTATTCATGTGTTCTGCAAATATTTATTAAGGTTCTAATAGATATGAGGAATTATGGGCAAATGGAGAAAAATAAATGTTCAGCAAGGCTGCAATCCGAAAAGACATTCAAACTACCAATTCTATGAAGAAAGTAAAAAGGCAAGGGCTTATGTTAAAGTTGATCTTTGACTTAGCCCTGAGGATATCTGTAGACAGAGAATGAGGTGAAAGAGAAAACTCATAAAGATCATGAATAGGGTTGCCAGGTTTAGCAAATAGTAATCTAGGGTCTAAGTTAAATTTGAGTAATTTCTAGTTGTTTATGCACATTACTTGAGATAAAGGGTAACTACTGCATGGAAAATACACTAAGTTATTCCTTTTTAGAAATAATTCAAATTTAATCTGGTATCCTGTATTAATTTTTTTAATCTGATAACTCTATGCATAAGCAAAACCACCATGAAGTTTGTTCAATAGGCCAGTGGAGTGAGTATTCAGTGGAGCGTGGCAAAGGAAGAGGCTAGAAAGAAAGGAAGAAAACTAAATCACAGAAGTTCTCAAGTAGCATGCTGAGAATTTTAGGGTTCATTCTATAAGCTTTTGAAAGCTACAGAAATCAACTAAGGAAGGAGTGATACGATCCACTTTGTGCTCTGAAAAGCTATTTCACAAATTTAACAAAATGTGCGTGATCTAGGGGCACCTGGGTGGCTCAGTCTTTTAAGCATCTGCCTTCAGCTCAGGTTATGACCTTGAGGTCCTGGGATCAAGCCCTGCATTGGGCTCCCTGCTCAGCGGAGAGCCTGCTTCTCCCTCTGCCCTCTTTGTGCCCTCTCTCCCTCTCACTCTATCTCAAATAAATAAATAAAATATATATTTTTTAAATTTTAAAATGTGCATGATCTATAGAAAAATGTTTGATGTTACTAAGTGATATAAAGTAAGGGGCTTTTCTTCTTCTATTTATATAAATGTTAGATGTGATGACTTGAAATGTTAGATGAGATGACACTTGAAAAGGTGTCAAAGTGGTTTAAAACAATAAAAATATATCATCTTGCAGTTCTATAGTTCAGTAATCAAACGTATCTCATTGAGCTAAAAAAAAAAAAGTTATAATAGGGCAGCATTCTTTTCTTGAGGCTCTAGGGCAGAATCTGCTTCCTTGCCTTTTCTAGATTCTAGAGGTGCCTTTGTTTCTCACAGCCCTCTTCTCCATTTTACAAAGCTACAGCAATAGGTCAGTTCCCCACCTCATGTTCTTCAGACGCACTCCTCTGCCTCCCTCTCCCACTTTTGAGCATAAGTGAGATTTAGATTGGTCCTACCTGGATCATTCAGGATAATCTCCCATCTCGAAATCCATACCCATAATCATACCTGGAAAGTCCCTTTTGCCAGAGAAGGTAAATATTCACAGGTCCCGGGGATCAGGATGCAGATATCTTTGAGGCGGGGGGGGGGGGGGGGGGAGACATTAGTCCCTCTACCATAACCTTTAGTCTGTAAGTATAATGGAATCTTAATATTATTATCAACCTACTATTATGTAAATGCTAACACTAATCATAAGAAGATTTGTTATATCTGATCTAGTCTTTCAGAGCACTTAGCCTGAATTGGCAAAATGTATATCCTGACACGTAAATACTGTACAAGATATGCTTTACAATAATAAGCTTTAAGGCTGTCTTCTCACCAAGTGCGCCAGCACATTAGTAGGATAGGCAGATGGATCTTACGACCCCAGAGTAACGATATTCAGTCATCCAGGGTGCAATGCTACCAAACCTCACAGAAACCCAACCATGTCACACTGGAATTTTAATAAAATTATAGGATTACAGAATCTCTCTTTAGCAAACTGAATCATTAGGACTTACCTATTCCAGGATTATCTGAAAGAACTCTTATTTCAGAATTTACCAATTCTTCCACCATCCCTATGTTCCCATTCTGTCCACAGGTCACAAACCCAGTACAGCCATGCTTATTTATGACTGTTCTGTGGATCTAGACAAACAGGGACTGCGAGGTCTATGGGGGGCTAAGCATGGACAGTAAAGCAGAGACTGGGTATGGTCTCCCAGTATCCATTTGGTAGGAAAACACCATTGGTAACAAAATACCATTATTTTAGTTCAGCCCACGGTCACCCAACTAAAGGATATAGTCTTCCTTGCAGCTACTGGTGACCACAACAACATCTTGCCCACGATTATGAGTGGAAGTTCTATGGAAAACATTTGGGTCGTCTGTTAAGAGTAAAACAACTTGCCCTCCCTCTCCTACTGGTAAACTCTAGATATAATGCTGAGAGATGAAAGAACCAGGTCAGACCATGAGATTGATGTCATATGTTAAGAATAGCACCAGGGTAGGGGTGCCTGGGTGGCTCAGTGGGTTAAAGCCTCTGCCTTTGGCCCAGGTCATGATCTCAGGGTCCTGGGATCAAGCCCTGCATTGGGCTCTCTGCTTGGTGGGGAGCCTGCTTCCTCCTCTCTCTCTCTGCCTGCTTCTCTGCCTACTTGTGATCTCTCTCTCTCTCTGTGTCAAATAAATAAATAAATAAATTAATTAATTAATTTTAAAAAAAGAAAAAGAATAGCACCAGGGGGTGCCTGGATGGGCAGGGGGTGGCAGCCCGGCCGACGCCGGCTCTCTCGGGGTCCCTAGCATTGACGGCCAGTTCGGCGTGGCCTACGACGCCAACGTGCTGATCTACGAGGGCGGCTACGTGAGCTGGCTGCCCCCTGCCATCTACCGCAGCACCTGCGCCGTCAGTTAGGCGTCTGCCTTCAGATTGGGTTATGGTCCTGGGATCGAGCCCCATCTCAGGCTTCCTGCTCAGTGGGCATCCTGCTTTTCCCTCTCCCTCTGCCTCTCCCCTGACCCCACCCCCCACTCGTGCATTCTCTCTATCTCAAATAAATAAATAAAATCTAAAAAAAAAAAAAGGAATAGCACCTTCATTGTGATGATGATGTCGTGGGTATAAGCGTATGTTCAAATTCACCCAACTGTACACATTAAATACACGCAGTTATCTGTATGTCAGTTACACCTCAATAAAGCTGCAAGAAACTAATAAAGTTAAGATTATCGTACCTTGGGTAGCTCAGTGGGTTAAAGCCTCTGCCTTCAGCTGAGGTCATGATCTCAGGGTCCTGGGATCGAGTCCCGCATCAGGCTCTCTGCTCAGCAGGGAGCCTGCTTCCCCCTCTCTCTCTGCCTGCCTCTCTGCCTACTTGTGATCTCTGTCAAAATAAATAAATAAAATCTTAAAAAAAAAAGAAAAGAAAAGAAAAGAAAAAGATTATCACCTTCTCCAAAAAAAAAAAGAGTGGCAGAAAAAGGCAGAAGGAACTGCAACCCTTGAAACTATGGAACATCATACTGGCCCTGGCCTGCTCACTTTAGGACTGTTAGGTGAGGGATAAATTTATATGTTTAAGTCATTATTGTTTGCTTCCTGTCTAATACAGAATATGATATCAGTACAGAAATGCTACGTAACAAACCTAAAATATAAGCATTAACTCAGTGGGCATGGGGTGGAGGGCATAGTGAGGGAAAAGGAAACATGACAGGTGAGAAATCTGATGATTTTCATCATGCCATAGCAAAACTCTTGGTGCACTGCTACTTGCAATGCATTGGAAGGCAGACATGTGCCAACAGAGCCTGTAATTCTAATAGAACTTGCTGGAAAATCTCTTATGTTCTCTGCTGCCTGTTACTTTTTGTGAAATCCTATTTTTAAAGTATCAATTCAAACTAGGTATTTTACTGTTTGGATTTTTTGAAACATGGATGTTTTATATTTTTAAGCTAGTTTTTAATTAAAAATTGTATTAAAAGTTCATAGAAAAAATAAGACTACTGCTTCATTAGTGGAACATCGGTAAGTAGTTTGGTGCAAGGACACCAACTTTTAGACCACTAATGTTCAGGTTAGTGACAAAGGCCTAAGTATGAGAGAAAATGAACAAGAAGGAATCAAGATGACTCAAAAATCTCAAAGGAATGAGCAGAAGTGGCTAAAACAAAGCTGGTGATCAAAAAATAGTAAGAGGAAGGGAAGGAATTAGGAAATAGGAGTTTGAGGAAGAGAGAAAGAAATCAACAAAGGGAAAGACAAAGAAGGGAGGTTACACATTTAATATACCAATAAGATCACTTACCAAAAGTGTTTCTGTTACTAGAGAGTGAAAAAATAAAAGACAAGCACCGAGTCAGAATGAAGATTCCCATCCTTGGTAGTTCTACTTCAGAAGGAAGGTGGACTACAACATTTTGTAACCGGAATCAGTCACATACAATCGAGATAAATGACAGTTTGAAGGAAGAATTCATTTGCCTCCTGGGAGACTTGACACTGTACCAGTGGATTGGACACTTACCCTAACTTGTAAAAAGTATCTAATTATTTTACATTTCTCAGAAATTCAGGCTGATATTAAAGTACTTTTAGTGAGATCTCTATTCTCTCATTTCAGTTATTTTATTTTCAACTTCATTTAGATTTCTAGATTTGAGCCTTTTAATGTAAAATGTGTTTTATTCCCTCTTTCACAAGAAATGTTGCTTTTCTTTATAAGTTCCAATGAAAACCTTAAACTTTGATATTTCATACATATGAACAGAGAGCCTACCCTCGAGTACAAGATGTTCCAGTCAAACATAATCTAGATGGATAAGTATTGTAAGTGATAGAATATTCTAGTAATCATTGCCTTTGAGTTAAACATTTTTTTTTATTAGCACTAAACTTTTTTGATCTTCATGGAACTGGAAGTTTTTTGAGATTTTATTTATTTACTTATTTGAGAGATGTAAGCGAAGGGAGAAGCAGACTCCCCACTGAGCACAGAGCCTGAACCCAGGACCCTGAGATCATAAACCTGAAACAAAGGCAGACACTTAACTGACTGAGCCACCCAGGCGCCTCGTGCAACTGAAATTTTTAAGAAACATTTGCTTTTGGATGCAGACGGACATACTTAGATTGGGTGGAAAAAACACAGCTACTCTTGTGTCACTCTGCCAGCTCTAATCTGTGGTAAATAAGGGTTCTACGCCCCAGGAAGCTGACTGGGTATCAGGTGACAAAAACTCAGCCGTTGTCGTCATTACCACACTTGGCCAGCACTTCAGGCCCCTTCCTCATTGATGTTTTCATTCACAAGGTCATCAGAGCCTAAAAAGCTTTTTAACGGCTGTTCCCAAGAAGCCCAGTTTCTTACTAAAGTGATCTTTTTTTTTTTTTTAAGATTTTTATTTACTTATTTGACAGACAGAGATCACAAGTAGGCAGAGAGGCAGGCAGAGAGAGGAGGAAACAGGCTCCCTGCTGAGCAGAGAGCCCCATGTGGGGCTCAATCCCAGGATCCTGGGATCATGACCTGAGCCGAAGGCAGAGGCTTTAACCCACTGAGCCACCCAGGTGCCCCTAAAGTGATCCTTAAGACAGAAAACATCGGGACGACAGAAAGGTTTGGAAACTTCCATGGTTATATATAACACCTTACCATGAGCACATTGTTAAAGATCTCCATGTGTGTCACTGATGCCGGTGACAAGACCATTGCATATGGCACGAACAGTGTCCACCTACATGATCATGGAATTGGAAATCAGATTAACATGTTCTTAAATGACATTTGCTGAAGCATAAATACACGAAATCCCTAGAAACCAATCTCTGCAAATAATTCTACATGTATTGTTAGAGAAATTTCATTTTAGGGACAAAGACGATCAAAAAGAATCCATCTAGGCAGGAAGGAACATTTAAGAACAAAGACAAATGACACTGGATGCAAAGCCTGGAGAATCAGACATGAAGATTGACTACACTGTTCCTGGAGCCTGTCTACACATGATAATAAATGTTCATATTCCTTAAACAAGTTTGGGTCATAATTTCTGTTACTTGTGGCCGAAAGCATCCTACTTGATACTTTGATAGGGTAAATGAGAATAAACATGTGATCCTCATGATACGTCCTCTAACATTTTCTGTAAAGGGCTACATAGTGAATGTTTTGCCCCTTGTGGGCCATTCATCTCTGTTACAACTACTCTGCCACTGTGGGGTCAAAGCAGCACTAGCCCACATGTAAATGAGTTAGTATGGCTACATTCCAATGAAACTGTAGGACAGTGAAATTCAGACTTTGTATAAGTTATTCTTTTGATTTTCTCCCAGATTTTTAAAAATACAAAAACTATTCTTAGACTTCCAGGGAAGATGGCAGAGGAGGAAGGTTCTAGGCTCCCCTCATCCCATGGATACACCCAGGGAACACCCACATCAGCATAAATAACTCAGAAAATGAACCAAAGACTGGCAAAACAGACTCTCTACAGCTCACCGTAGAGAAGAGGCCACCTCAAAGAGGGTAGGAAGGGTGAAAGCATAGTCAGGAGCCAAACTGACCCTGGGACTGTCCATAGGAGAACAGGACACCATGGGCAGGGAGAGGAGAGAGGAACAGATCACACACCAAGTATGTCAGGCATGGGCAACTATACTGGGAAGACGATTCTCCGTAACATTTGGTTTTGAAAACCAGAAGGGCCCAACTTTATGCGTTTTTACAATTGGTGGGGTTAAAAATCAGCTGGCTCAGCTCTGGCAGGGTCAGAGGGTGATAGGGAACTGAGCCCCTGCTCTTAAAGAGACAGCACAACAAACGGTCTTTGGAGATCCAGCACAGAAGCGAAGCAGCAGTTTGATGAATGCCTGGGCTATACAGAAAAGAGATCTGTTTACTAATCTCCGAGTGTGCATTGCAGGGACTGAGAAGTCTTTGGGACACTTCTCCAAGAACATAAATATTGATGGATGATATTTCTCTCTCCACTTCCCAGCCTAGATACAGAGGCACCTGCCAGAATCAGCAAAGTTTGAACATTCTCCACCCAGCTTGCTAACAGTGTGCGCCATCCCCCATGCTCTTCTGTGGATTCACCCCCTCTAACGCAGCATCAGTGGGGTTTTTTCCCAGGCAGCTGCTAATGCCCTCCTGTGCCTTGTTGGTACCACGCACCCTGACCCTATGTTCTCCTGTGGACCCATCCCCTCTAATGTGCCGTTGGCAGTCCATCCAAAGCAATGCTACAAGGCAGTGTGCAAGCAGCCCCAAAAGAAGCCAGGACCACACCAAAGTGACTCCTGCCCCTGGGAGAGGGGAAGATAACCATACACACTTCTCCAACTGTGGACCCAGTAGTGGGGTGTGCGCCAGGCATCTGGTCCGATGGCAGGCTGCACCTATGAACAAAACTTTAGGAAGATGACACAGGAATGGCACACTGTATTTTGGTGCTACCGCAGCTTTGGCAAAAGCCTGGTCTGACTCAACTCAAGTCCAAAGCAGCCCCAGTCTGGCCCACTAACAACACAGGCACCAAACCTTGATCCAAACCAGCAGAGAGAGGCATTGTAGTTAACTGGGCTAAAGGTAAATGCAGCTCAGCCACTGTAAGGTACACACAACACACAAAGGAGACAAACTGAAAGTGCCAGGTTCAAGCAAGCAGGGCTCATTGCACTGAAGGGCTCTACAGAACCTCTTCTTCATGAGGCCGCTACTTTCAAGAGCAGGAGACGTAGCTGACTTTCCTAACATTTAGAAACAATGACTTAGAAAAAAAATGAGGAGATGGCAAATACGTCCCAAATGGAAGCACAGGATAAAGTCACAGCAAGAAACTAAATGAAACAGAAATAAGCAATATGCCAGACAGAGAAGTTAAAGTCATGATTGTAAAGATACCCACCGGACTTCAGGAAAGAGAGGAGGATCTTGGTGAGAACTTCAACAAAGAGATAAGAAATACAAAAAAAGGAACCAACCAAAGATGAAGAACTCAATAGCTGAAATTTAAAATACACTAGAGGTAATAAATACTAGACCAGAGGAAACAGATCAGATCAGTGAGCTGGAAGACAGAGTAATGGAAAGTAAGCTGAAGAGGAAAAAGAGAAAAGAATAATAAAAAATGAGAATAGGTTAAGGGAACTCAGAAACACCATCAAGTGTAATAATAACACATTTGCATTATAGGGATCCGAGAAGAAGGAGGAGAGAGAGAAAAGGCAAAAATTTTATCCTGACATTTCCCTAAAGTGGAAAAAGAAACAGACATCCAGATCCAGGAATCACAGAGATACCCCCACAAAATCAACCCAAGGAGGTTCACATGACAACACACAGTAATTAAAATGGCAAAAAGTAGTGACAAAGAGAAAATTTTAAAAGCAGCAAGAGAGGGGAGCATGGGTGGCTCAGTCAGTTAAGTATGTGCCTTTGGCTCAGGTTTTGATCCCAGGGTCCTAAGATGGGAGCACTGAGCAGGGAGCCTGCTTCTCCTTCTCCCTGCCACTTGTGCTCTCTTGCTATCTATCTCTCTCTCTCAAATAAATAAATAAAATATTTTCAGCAGAACTTTGCAGGCCGGAAAGGAGTGGCATGATACAGTCAAAGTGCTAAAAGGAAAAAAAAAAAAAAAACTTGCAATCAAGAACACTCCATCCAATAAGGCTATCATTTAGAATAGAAGTAATGATGAAAATGTTCCCAAACAAAGTTAAAGGAATTCATCACTAAATCAGCCTTAAGAGAAATGTGAAAGGGGATTCTTTGAGTAAGGAAATACCATAAGCAGGAGTAAACAAAAGTATGAAAGAAAAAAAAAATACGCAGGTATGCATGAACACAACATGTAGTAGATTAACCACTTATAAAACTAGTAGAGAGGTTAAAGCACAAAAGCAGTACAATCAAGTATATCTATAAAAATCAGGCATTGGATTCACAAAATAAAAGGATGTAAGGTATGACACTACCTAAAACATGGTGGGGGAAGAGTCAAAATTGAGTTCTTCTAGAATGAGTTCAAACATAAGTGACCAGTATCCTAATACAGACTGCCAGATGCACAAGGTATCATCTATAAACCTAATGGTAACCACAAATCAAAAGCCTGCAAAAGATATGCAAAAAATGAAAAGGAAACCAAGACTATCACTAAAGAAAGCCATCAAACTACAAGAGCAAGAGAAGAAAGGGACAGAGAAAAAGAAAAAAGACATAAAACAAGTGACAAAATGGCAATAAATACATACCTAACAATTATTTTGAATGTAAATGAGTTAAATTCCCCAATCAAAAGACACAGGGTGACTTAATCAATTAAAAAAAAAAAGACCCATCTATATGCCAACAAGAGCCTCATTTCACTAAAGACATATACAGATTGAACATGAAGGGATGAAAAAAATGTGTTTATTGTGCAAGTGGCAGTGAAAAGAAAGCCAGAGTAGCAATATTTATATTGGACAAAATAGACTTTAAAATAAAGACTGTACCAAGCAAGAGGCAAAAAAGGACACTACGTAATAGTAAGAGAACAAGCCAACAAGATGTAACAATTGTAAATATTTATGCACTTGACCAGAGAATGCCTAAACATATAAAGTAGCTTTTAACAAACATAAACTTGTAGTGAGACTATAATACAGGGGAATTTAACACCCCTCCTATATCAAGGATAGCTCATCCAAACAGGAAATCAATGAGGAAACCCTGGCTCTGAATGACACATTGAACCAGATAGATCTAACAGATATATTCAGAACATTCCATCCAAAACAGCAGAATACACATTCTTTTCAAGCACACATGGAACATTCTACAGAATAAATCACATGTTGGCAACAAAACAAGTCTCAACCAATTTAAAAAGACTGAAATCTTATCGTGCATATCTTCCAATTGCAATGGTATGAACCTAGAAGTCAACTGCAAGAAAAAATCTGGAATGGCCAACAGACACATGAAAAAGTGCTCCACATCACTCGGCATCAGGGAAATACAAATCAAAACCACAGTGAGATACCACTCACACCAGTCAGAATGGCTAAAATTAACAAGTCAGGAAATGACAGATGCTGGCGAGGATGCAGAGAAAGGGGAACCCTCCTACACTGTTGGTGGGAATGCAAGCTGATGCAACCACTCTGGAAAACAACATGGAGGTTCTTCAAAAAGTTGAAAATAGAGCCATCCTATGACCCAGCAATCACACTACTGGGTATTTACCCTAAAGATACAAATGTAGTGATCCGAAGGGGTACCTGCACCCGGATGTTTATAGCAGCAATGTCCACAATAGCCGAACTGTGGAAAGAACGTAGATGTCCATCAACAGATGAATGGATAAAGAAGATGTGGTATATATACACTATGGAATACTATGCAGCCATCAAAAGAAATGAAATCTTGTCATTTGCGATGACGTGGATGGAACTAGAGGGTATTATGCTTAGCGAAATAAGTCAATCAGAGAAAGACAATTATCATATGATCTCCCTGATATGAGGAAGTGGAGATGCAACATGGGGGGTTAAGGGGGTAGGAGAAGAATCAATGAAACAAGATGGGATTGGGAGGGAGACAAACCATAAGTGACTCTTAATCTCACAAATCAAACTGAGGGTTGCTGGGGGGAGGGGGATTGGGGGAAGGGGGTGGGGTTATGGACATTGGGGAGGGTATGTGCTATGGTGAGTGCTGTGAAGTGTGTAAACCTGGTGATTCACATACCTGTACCCTGGGGGATAAAAATATATGTTTATAAAAAATAAAAAATTATATATAAAAAAAGAAATGGCTAAAATCAAAACCACAAGAAACAACAGGTGTTGACAAGGATGTGGAGAAAAAGGAACCCTCATACACTCTTAGTGGGAATGCAAACTGGGGCAGCCACTACAGAGGTTCCTTAAAATATTAAAAATGGAAATATCTTATGATCCTAGTAATTCTACTACTAGGTCTTCATCCAAAGAAAATGAAAACACTAATCCAAAGAGATATATGCCCCTATATTTATTGTAGCATTATTTACAGTAGACAAGATATGGAAGCAGCCCAGGTGTCCATCCATGGATGAATGTATAAAAAAGAGGTGGTGTGTGTGTATGTTTGTGTGTATACACAATAGAATGTCACTCAGCCATAGAGAATGAGATTATGCCATTTGCCACAAAATGGATGGACATAAAAAAAAAAAAGAAAAGAAAAAAAAATGGATGGACCTAGAGGTGTAATGCTAAGTGAAGTAAGTCAGGGAAAGACAAATACCATATGATTTCACTCATAAATGGAATTTCAGAATCAAAAGAAATGAACAAAGAAAAAAAGACAAATGAAATGAAAAGACTCTTCAATACAGAGAACAAGCTGATAGTCATCAGAGGGGAGGTGGGTCGGGGAGGGATGGGTAGAAGAGGTGAAGGGGATTCAGAACACACTCATCTTGATGAGACCAAGTCAGGCACAGAATTAATGAATCATTATATTGTATACCCGAAACCAATATAACACTATGTTAATTACATTTCAATAAAAAAAAAGAAAAAACTTGGTAAAAATAAACACGAATTCCTTAGACATTGAGGGAAAAACTACGGAAACAGAAGAAACATCTCATATCTTGAGAAAGTTTATCTGCTAGAAAATTACAATAAATATTATTTAATGAATGAACAATAACAAACATTTCTTATTAATGTCAAGAAGAAAACATGAATGACTTCTACTTAACAACACATTAGTGGTACAATGTCAGAAAGGAATAGTAAGTAAAAAATAATAAAAATTTTTAAAAAGGAAGGAACAGAAGTAACAGTTTCTGGTTATTTGCTCACTCACAAAAAGCTAAGAAGCTAACTATAAAAAATTTAGAAGGTAACATGACACAAGCTCAACATATGAAAATTAATAGTTTTTCTCGGGGCTGCAATAAATAATTAGACAATATAATTAAAATGTGTGGTTTTCTGCATAGAGAATGCAAGCATGTTTTATTACATTTAATCCCAGAAACTTGGTACTTTTGGACCAGTTATAAATGTATCTTTTGAAATCTTCAGTATTATAAAACATACAACATATTTAGAAATGTGCACTCAGTGAACTATCAAAAACACTGGGTAACCCAACGATCAGGAATAAATACAGCAATGGGCAAACACACACACACACACTCTCTCTCTCTCTCTCTCTCTCTCTCTCTCATCACATACTGAAAGACTAAGCAGACCTATAGATTCAACACAAATCCAAACAAAATCCAAGCAGGTGGTATGTGTGGTAGGGGGCAGGGTGTAATTTGACAATTCTAAAATTTCTAAGGAGATTTAAAAGGCCAAAAATAACCAAAAACACTTCTAAAACAGAAGGCTGCAGAACTTACTTTTCCAGATATCAAGACTTATTTTAATGCTAGATATAGAATTATGACAGTGTGGCACTGATGCAAAGAGAAACAAACAAAAAATCCCCAATGAAATGGAATATAGAGAACAAACCTCATGGTTCATGACAAATAAATCACTGCAGAGCAGTGAGGGAAGGACAGACTTTTCAATAAACAATTCTGGGAAAACAGGATTTCCATGGGGAGAAAAATGAAACTGGAACCCTGTATTATAACACATACACACACACACACAGACCAGTTCTGGGAAATCATAGACTTAAATATGAAAAGAAAAGCAACAGAGCTTCTCAAAGAGTATGTCTCACACCATCTGTAGTGAAAAACCACTTAATATATATATATATCTAAACATTCAAGGAACCATGCTTGGTCCTACTACGCATGACTCTTCACGTGAACTGGAAAATACTAGAACCCACAAAAGATGAATCTGCTAGTCACACCATTGTAATGTAATTTGCATCCTAAACAATCAACTAATATGCCTATTATATAGAGAGCTCTTAAAAATTGAAAAAAAAAAAAAAGGCCCTGAGAGAAAAAATTAGCCAAAGCAATTTAGTAGGAAAAATGAAAACAGACCTTCAACACAGAAAAAGAAATACATATTTGAACAACACTGAGAGACCATTTCTTGTGTATCAAGTTAGAAAAATCCCAAAGATTGAAAACATACAATACTGATGAGACTCTGGAGAATTGGACATTCTCAAGCACTGCCAATGGGAATCCAAAATGGCGCAGTCCCTGTGGAAAGAAATTTGGCAATATTTAGAAAAATTACATATGTATTTACCTTTTGACCTGACATTCTCAAAGACACAAGAAAAAATATGAAATGACTATGCACAAGATTATTCACTGGCACATTCATTTCACACAAATTCATTGTGATTTGTGATAGAAGATTAGAAAACAAACCAACTCTGCACCAATAAAGGACAAATGAAACAAATTATGATAAATCTTCTCAAGAAAATCAAATACAGCCATAAAAAGGAATGGGAGGGCATCTAGAAACTGAGATGCTGTAGTTTCCAGGATATGTTAAAGGAGAGAAGTTCTGATATACAGTAAGCAACCTCCCAAGTTTAAAAACAAGGGGGGGAGAAGGACATATATGAATGTATTTCCTTATACTTGCAACAATAATTTTTTTAAAAAACCACTGGAATGCAAATGAAAGACTAATAGAAAATTATCTATAAAGGCATGTAAAATTCAGAGTAGAAGGGACATGGGTAGAAATGAGACTACTTTACAACTTTTACACCATTTTGGAACCACATACATGATTTACATATTAAAAACTTAGATAAAAAAGAAAATAGTAGTTTCTAAAAATGAAAAAATGAGCCTAACTATAAATTAAGTTGGTAAGCATTACCTTGATCCCCAAATCAAAGACCCCACCAAAAAGGAGAGTTACAGACCAATATTCCTGATGAACATGGATCCCAAATTCTAAGATACTAGCCATTATGGGATGCCTGGGTGGCTCAGTCGGTCGAGCCACTGTCTTCAGCTCAGGTCATGATCCCAGGGTCCTGGGATCAAGTCAAGCATAGGACTCCTTGCTCAGCAGGAAGCCTGCTTCTCTCTCTGCCTCTGCCTGCCTCTCTGGCTGCTTGTGTGCACTCTCTCTCTCTCTCCCTTTGACAAATAAATAAATAAATAAAATCTTAAAAAAAAAAAAAGACACTAGCCATTAGGATCCAACAGTACATTAAAAGGATTATTCACCATGACCAAGTGGGATTTAGTCCTGGGCTAAAGGGGTAGTTCACCTTTCACAAATCAATCAATGTGATATACCACATTAATAAAAGAAAGGATAAGAACCATATGATCCTCTCAACAGATGCAGAAAAAGCATCTGACAAAATACAGCATCCGTTCCATTCTATTTCCAACAACTAAGATTTTAACTTCAAAATACGCCCACAAGATCTTCCAGAAAACAAACAAACAAACAAACAAACAAACACCCTGCAAAAATTCCACTTACAAAAGTAATTACCTTTATATGCAGTAAAAACATTCCTTTTTTTTTTTTTTTTTTTTCTTTTGGTCAGGGTTTATTTTTTCAGTCCTCATCTAAGGCTGGTGGCTGGCAGCATCTTCTTTAAAGACAGGGGTTTTCTTCATTGTTTTATATCCTAAATGTATAAAACCTAGAGCGAGGGCTCCGCTGCAATAGGGCTGAACATGCTGAGCTTGCCCTGAGGTTTTCCGCATGTCTCGGCAGACTTCGGAGAGACAAGACCGATGTTGCGAAGCTCATCTTGTGACTTATTCCTGCTCTGGAAGCCTCAGTCATGTTGATTGTGGCTCTTGGTAGGGAGGAGGTACCCCTGTGAAGACAAACACCAAGGAGCTGAGACCGCATTCATCCGGAAGGCTCTGACCAAAGTTTTCAGCACCGATAACACCTGTGAACTCCACCCCCAGCATTCTTCAGGGTCATTCCTTCCACCACAGCCTGTGCCTCCCCCGGGCACTTGTGTGACTGTGATGACCAAGAGGACTAGCAGAGACAAAGTAGCAGGAGCCACCAGGGGTGCCGCCGAGACCTGTGTCAGGACATGACATTCTAAGTCTCCTACGTGGCCCTGCCTGCCACTTTGGAGGCAACTCCTTTTCTGTCCAAGACTCCTTTTCCTCTACTTCCCACCCCCCAACCCCTGGTTTGCCTGGCCTCCTCCATCTCTCCAGAGCACAGAAGGCTCCCTCCCAGCGCTGCCCCCCAGAGCTAGCCTTGGAATGGTAGGATTCACCTTGAGTTCTGTAAACGGGGCCCCGCACTCCACAGCATCCAATCAGTATCTGCCACATAAATGACACTGCATGTCTCTACCTCCAGAACACGCTGCGGAGCAGAACGTATGGGGTAGTGTACCCAGACAAGAGACATAGCACATTTAAAAAATCAAATTAATATAATCTTCTGTAAGCTGAGAGGAAGAGAAATAAGATAAAACAGGGGAAGCCGCACAATCTTCCATGAAGAAGACGGGTGATGGGCCAAAACTCTGTGTTTACCATCAGATCACTGCTGACACTTCCTTACACCTGCTGTCCACAGGTGAGGTGAGGGTGAGGGCAGACATTATAACGTAGGGAATGGAGACAAGATTAAGCATGAGGAAGCCTGGGTCTTATCAAAATTCCACATGCAGTCACTAATCACCGTGTTTTCTATTTCCTTCCTTTTTGATGATGTGAATGCTACATGCTGAGAACCTAAAAGATCCCAGCAGAGAAAATACTGAAACCACTGAAGGAAGAACAAGGCTCTGTTGTGAGTAGCATTCATTCAACGCACACGGTTTTTTACTCAACAACTATTACATGGCGGACCTTGGCTGGGGATAAAACATTAAATGGCTGTGGTCCCAGTCCTCACAGAAGGGGCTGTCTAGAATGAATACAAGTGTCAGGCTATTGCAGTGCTGTGTGATACCTTCTACAAAAGGGTGCTCAACTATGGAGATTATGTTTGGAAAACGATGTAAATATTTTAAACGGAAACAACATAGAAATATTAGAAATGACCTATATATATATATATATCAAAATATTCACATATGCACATATATTAAACATTTTAAATATACTTATACATAAAATGTATGTTTTAATAAATAACTAATATATACTACTGTATAGGCTATATTTATAAACATAGTATTTATGTTATATATAAGTATAGTACATACTATGTAATATCTAATATATCCTATAATACATTATATGTCATATAGTATCTATACAATATATTAGACTATCCTCTATAGTCTATTATGTGCTAGATACTGCATATATACTATATAGTATAGACTATACATACTATATATAGTCATATAATTAACTGTAGTATATATTATTTTTTAAAAACACATTTCTATGTAAATAAGGGTAAACACAAAGGCAAATAACTTAGTGAGCAAAAATATAGTCTGGAGAGAAGGAAACTGCCTCAAGGACGTGTAAATAAATCATTACTTACTTAGGGTAAGAAGTCAACACACTGGTGATAAAGGATAGATTAAATATTTTATATAAATTTATTGTACTTATAAATTCATGTTATATAAAGACAATGACTGGGAAAAAAACACAAACCTTTCCATTTTTTAGAACATACACATAAGTGCTTTTAAATTTCAACCCAGGGGCACCTAGGTGGCTCAGTCAGTTAAGTGTCTGCCTTTAGCTCAGGTCATGATCCCAGGGCTCTGGGCTTGCCCAGCATCCGGAATCCCTGCTCAGCTGGGAGTCTGCCTCTCTCTCTGCCCCTCTCTCCCTCCTGCTCTGCTCTCTTTATCAAATAAATAAACAAAATCTTAAAAAAAAATAAATAAGTAAGTTTCAACTCAGTAATTCTACTTCCAGAATATCAGTAGGGGATTATTCATTTCGACACTGCATCAGTGGAAGACTGGCAAACTATGTTTCCACTAATAGGGGACTGCTTAAAGAACGATACGGCCGCACCATGAATACTGTCTGTCCAGCTAAATGGATAACAGAAGCAGCTCAATATGAACTGACATGAAAAGATATTCAAAACGCATCCTTGCATAAAAAGCAAAGCATAGCAAAATGCACGTAATATGCAATCATTTATGTAAAAAAATGAATGTATGTAATGTGTGTATGCAACTGTGTATACATACAGGCTCTAGAAAGATATTTATAAAAGAGATGAGTGATTAACTTGGAAAAGGAAGCTGCTGGGAGACGGGAATGACATTTTTACATAAAAATGTGTTTTTAAAAATAATATATACTACAGTTAATTATATGAATGAAAGAGGATTCTTATGCAAGGAAGTGTCAATAATCATAGATCAATCTGTGTGATAAACTACATTTACAAAATGAAGGCTAAAAGCCATACAATCAACTCACCAGATGCAGAAAAAGCTTTTGACAAAATTCAACATCCAGTCATGAATAAAAACTCTCAACAAAGTAGGCAGAGAGGGGACATAATAAAAGCCAAACCCATAGCTAACATACTCAGTGGTGAGCTTTTCCCCTCACAGCAGGAAGAATACACGGACATCCACTCTCACCATTTTTATTCAATGTAGTACTAGAAGGCCTAGCATCTGCATTAAGGCAAGAAAAAGAAAGAAAAGGCATCCAAATTGGAAAGGAAGAAGTATAAATGTCATTATTTGTAAAGGACAGGATACTATAGAGAGAGAACCCTAAAGACTCTGCCAAAAAAAACTATTGAACTAATAAATGAATTGAGTAAAGTTGTAGGATACAAAACTTCTGTACACTAATAACAAAGTAGCAGAAAGAGAAATTTCAAAAACTCCATTTATAATTGCAACAAAAAGAATAAAAGAACTAAACTTTTAAGACATAAACTTAACCAAAGAGGTGAAAGATCTGTATTCTGAAAACTATAACACACTGATGAAAGAAGCTGAAGATGATACAAACAAATGAAAAGACATACTATGCTCATGAATTGGAAGAATATTGTTAAAATGTCCACACGACCCAAAGAAATCTATAAATTCACACAATCCCTATCAAAATACCAATAGTAGTTTTCACAGAACAAGAATAAATAATCCCAGGGTTGCCTGGGTGACTCAGTGGGTTAAGCCTCTGCCTTCAGTTCAGGTCATGGTCTCAGGGCCCTGGGATGGAGCCCCACATCAGGCTCTCTGCTCAGCGGGGAGCCTGCTTCCCCCTCTCTCTCTACCTGCCTCTCTGCCTACTTGTGAGCTCTCTCTCTCTCTCACTCTCTCTCTCTCTCTCTCTCTCTCTGTCAAATAAATAAATAAATAAATAAATAAAATCTTTAAAAATTAAGAAAGACCAAATAATCCCAAAATTTGTATGGGATCACAAAGAAACCTGAATAGCCAGAGCAATCTTTAGAAAGAAGAATGAAGCTGGAAGTATCACAATCCCATATTTAAAGATCTACCTCAAAGCTATAATAAGGCAAAAAAACATGGCCTGGCAAAAAAACAGACACAAACATCAATAGAACAAGATATAAAGCCCAGAAATAAATGGATGCTTCTATGGTCAAGTAATCTACAACAAAGGAGGCAAGAATATACAATAAGGAAAAGACAGTCTTTTTAATGAATGGTGTGGGAAAACTGGACTACTTTCATATGCAATACTTTAAAAAAAAATAAACTCAAGATAGATTAATGACCTAAAAGTGAGACATGAAGCTGTAAAAATCCCAGAAGAAAACACAGGCAATAATCTCTTTGATAATCTCTTAGCAAAATTTTTCTAGGTAGGTCTCCTCAGGCAAGGGAAATGGAAGCAAAAATAAGCTATTAGTACTTCACCAAAATAAAAAGCTTTGCACAGTGAAGGAGACTACTGACATAACAAAAAGTCAACCTATTGAATGAGAGAATATATTTGCAAATGACATACCTGATAAGCGATTAATACCCAAAATATATAAAGAGTTTATACACAACTCAATATCCCAAAAAGCCCTCCAAATAACCCAATTAAAAATGAAACATGTGGGACGCCTGGGTGGCTCAGTTGGTTGGACGACTGCCTTTGGCTCAGGTCATGATCCTGGAGTCCCGGGATCCAGTCCCACATCGGGCTCCCAGCTCCATGGGGAGTCTGCTTCGCTCTCTGACCTTCTCCGCTCTCTGACCTTCTCCTCGCTCATGCTCTCTCTCACTATCTCTCTCTCAAATAAATAAATAAATAAATAATAAATAAAAATGAAACATGATATTTCTCCAAAGAAGACATACAGATGGCCAACAGACATAAAAACAGATATTCAACATCACTAATCACCAGGAAAATGCAAATTAAAACCAAAGTGAGATAACACTTTACACCTGTCAGAATGGTTAAAATCAAAAAGACAGGAATTAGCAAATGTTGGAAAGGATGTAGAGAAAAAAGAACCCACGTGCACTGTTGGTGGGAATGCAAATGGTGCAGCCACTATGGAAAACAGTATGGAGGTACATCAAAAAATTCAAAATAGAATTTCCATATAATCCAGTTAATTCCACTACTGGGTATTTATGCAAAGAACATAAAAATTATAATTAAAAAAGATATTTGCACCTCTATTGCAGTATTATTTACAATTGCCAAATTATGGAAATAACCCAAGTGTCCATTGATAGAGGAATGGATGAAGATGTGGGGGTGTGTATACATCACATACACACATGTACATGTACATGTAGTGGAATATTACTCAGTCATGATAAAGAATGAAATCTTGCCATTTATAACAACGTGGATGGATCTACAGGGTATAATGTGAAGTGAAATAAGTCCGTCCAAAAAAGACAAATACAATATGATCTCACTCTTATGTGGAATTTAAGAAACAAAAGAACAAAGAAAAAGATAAAACAAAAAACAGACTCTTAACTGTACAGAACTGATGGTTATCTGAGAGAAGGTGGGTACGGGGATGGGTGAAATTGGTGAAGGGGATTAAGAGTACACTTATGCTGAGAAGAGAGTAATGTAGACAATCACTGAATCACTGTATGGTACAACTGAAACTAATATAACACTGTATGTTAACTACACTGAAATTAAATTTTTTAAAAAGTAAAACAAACACAAAAATACACACACACACAAATTAAAAATAACCAAAGATGTGAAAGACCTGTACTTTGAAAACTATAAAAACAGTGATGTAAGAAATTAAAGATGACACAAAAGAAATGGAAAGACATTCCATGCTCATTGATCAGGAAAATAAGTATCGTTAAAATGTCTATACTACCCAAAGCAATCTACATATTTAATGCAATCCCTATCAAAATATCAACAGCATTTTTCACAGCTAGAACAAATAATTCTAACATTTGTATGGAACCACAAAAGACCCCAAAGAGCCAAAGCAATCTTGTAGAAGAAAGGCAAATCTGGATGGCATCACAATTCTGGACTTCAAGTTACATTACAAATTTAATAAAAAAAGAAAACAAAAAGGAATAAAAGCTATAGTAATCAAAACTGTATGGCACTTTCACAAAAACAGACACATAGATCAATGGAAGAGAAGATAAAGCCCTGAAATGAACCCACAGATATATGATCAATTAATCTTCTTCAAAGCAGGAAAGAATGTCCAATGGGAAAAGGACAGTCTCTTCAACAAATGGTGTTGGGGAAACTGGACAACATGGAAAAGAATGAATCTGGGCCAGTGTCTTACACCATAAACAAAATAAATTCAAAACAGATGAAAAGGGGTGCCTGGGTGGCTTAGTGGGTTAAGCCGCTGCCTTCAGCTCAGGTCATGATCTCAGGGTCCTGGGATCGAGTCCTGCATCGGGCTCTCTGCTCAGCAGGGAGCCTGCTTCTTCCTCTCTCTCTCTCTGCCTGCCTCTCTGCCTATTTGTGATCTCTCTCTGTCAAATAAATAAATAAAAATATTATAAAAAAAAAACAGATGAAAGACCTAAGTATGAGACAGAACACCATAAAATCCTAGAGAACACAGGCAGTGACCTCTTTGACACTGGTCATAGCAACTTCTTACTAGACAGGTCCCCTGAAGCAAAAGAAATAAGAGCAAAAATAAACTGGTAGGATTTCATCAAGATAAAAAGCTTCTACACAAAACAGAAGGTGATGCATAAAATTTGAAGTTCTGTTTTTGAAAAATTTTTTCTTATCTATGTCAATCCTCTCAGTAATGATTAGGTAGCTGTCTTATTTTAAGACTTAATAGCATTTCAAAAATAATTATCTGATTAAAATGATAACATAATCCTTTGTGAAGTATATCTGAAGAATCTAAACTGGAAAAAAAAAAGCTTCTACACAACAAAGGAAACAATCAGCAAAATTAAAAGGCAACCTATGGAATGGGAAAAGATATTTGCAAATGACATCTGACAAAGGGTTAGTATCCAAAATTAATAAGGAACTTATAAAACATGCCCCCCCCAAATACTCTGGTTAAAAAGTAAGCAGGAGATATGAATGGACATTTTTGCAAAGAAGAGAAGGCCAACAGACACATGAAAAGATGCTCAACTTCATTCACCATCAGGGAAATGCAAATCAAAACTGCAATCAGATACAGTTCACACCAGTCAGAACAGCTAAAATCAACACCACAAGAAACAGTAGGTGTTGCAAGGATGCAGAGAAATGGGAGCCCTTGTGCACTGTAGGTGACAGCGCCAACTGGTACAGCCATTCTGGAGAATAGTACGGAGGTTCCTCAGAAAGTTAAAAATAGAACTAACCTATGACCCAGCAATTGTGCTACAAGATATTTACCCAAAGGATACAAAAATACTGATTCAATGGATATATGCACCCCAATGTTTACAGCAGCATTATCTACAATAGCCAAATTATAGAGAGAGCCCAAATGTCCATCTACTGATAAATGGATAGAGAAGATGTGGTGCATATATATAAATGGAATATTACTCAGTCATCAAAAAAGAATGAAATCTTGCCAAGTAAGATATATGCTAATATATCTTATAGAGAGTATAATGCTAATAACCGAAACAAGTCAGTCAGAAAAGGACATATACCATATGATTTCTCCCATGTGCAGAATTTAAGAAACAAAGCAGATGAACATAGGGGTTAAAAAGAGCGGCAAACCAGAAACAGACTCTTAACTATGGAAAACAAACTGAGGGTTGCAGGAGGGGGGGCGGGCAGGGGGATGGGTTAAATGGGTGATGGGGATGAAGGAGGGCACTTGTGAACATGAGCACTGGGTGATCTATGGAAGTGATGAATCACTGAATTCCACACCTGCAACGAATATGACACGGTAGGTTACTAACTGGAATTTAAATAAAAACTTGAAAAAGGAAAAAAAAAAGGTTTCTTTCACACTGCAAACTGTTTTGTAACTTTTGAACTTTGAACCATGTTTATGTGGTACCTATGCAAAAATGAGTAAATTTTTACCAAAGGAAAACTTTATATTTCATGGTTAAAAATGTTTATTTTTTACTATGATTTTTCCTTTTATTCTATTAAGACTTGAAGATAATGAAATATTTCTTAATACTTACTTCTTTCAATTTACAGTTACAACCATTTCTTTATCAAAATAAAATTTCTTAGCATAACCTGGTGATTCACAGACCTGTACCCCTGGGGCTAATAATACATTACATGTTAATAAAAAATAAAAAAAATTTAATTTCTTAGCATAATTTTTAAGTTGAATATTTTTAAATGAATTTTAGCATCCTATAGAATAGTGGTTTCATTAAAAATGGAATAATTGATACATATGTTATACCTAAAGTTTTTGCAGTTTAATTTTGGCAATTCCTGGATTGGACATTTGGTGGTAATATATGAATAAAGATACAAATCCATCATGAAGGTTAACAGAGACAGGCTCAACCATGCACAAACAGTATGTCACATTCTTTGCCATTTCAGTCTTGGTGTGGATAAGGGTTGCCTATCTTTCTGCATCCCCAGAGTACCGTTATAATGTCCTCACACAATGAATTGCCACTGCATCCAGCCAGTTTCATCAGCAGAGACTGAGCTAAGAATAAAGGAAATCATGGAGAAACTAGACTAATTGATCCCATCCAGACCTTTCCCCCATATGACATCACCACCCGTGCCACACACAGGAGACCTACCATCCTCCACCCCTGAGATACATAACCACAGGAAGAAATCAGTGAAACATCTGCTGGAGGTGAGGGACCACTTGGGATGCAGGGAAGGAATATGGCAGGAATTTTCCCGAGGGCCAGTGCGTCCTTCCGAGCACAGAAGACAGGCGCTGCAGGAAAGGTGAGACCAACAATGGCACCTACCTTGTCAGCTTCACTTTGTTCTGGGAGGGCCAGGTCTCTGTCTTTCCTCTTCATCTACCTCAGCAAAGGGGTGTTGACTCTCTAGAGGGCAAGGAACCAAGACGATGGCAGAATGATCTTCACAAGCCAGTTGGCCAGTGGCACCTCTAGGGTTCTCTCTGACCGTAAACACAGCTGTTCACCTGTGTCAGTACCTAGATGCTGGAGACCAAGAAGCAGGAGGCCTCATCACATGCCCTCTGAGAGCCTGACCCACAGGACCACCAATGACTTAGCTGAGAACAGTAGAGCCTTTTAAGGTAAGCGAGCCTTCAAACCCAATGTGCAGTTAGACAGGTAGCTTCCCCTTCTGTATCAGCTACCCCATTCATTATAATTAACAGTGAGCCCGGCACTCTCGATGTCCAAATACCTATTGGTTATTAGCTTTGTTTTACTAAAGAAGAAAGGCAAATCTGGATGGTATCACAATCACACACAGGTTCTACCACCTGACCTTCACACAGTTTCTTTTTTGGCCTTCAGGAATAGAGATGAATGACTCCAGATGAATGACTCCTTGCTGTTGCCCCAGAGTACTGTCCCACCCCTTGTCCGTTTCCTTAAATCCCACCCTTTATTAATGCGCCTGCGTTACTGAGTTTGAACATGTGCCCTGTTTACTGCTGGGCCTATAACTGAGCCAGAGGAAACTTCATATACAAAGTTACCAAAAGGGCATCCACAAGATTTAAAAAGAAAAAAAAAACAATGTGGCTGGGGGTTAGTAGCCAAAGAGGAAAGTGACAGAAGGTAAGGCACAAAGGGCGCCAGGCCAGCCTCATCATGAAGAATCTTTTGCAGGAGTTTGGATTTTATTTCAAGTAAGATGAAAAGCTGTCAAAGTGTTCCATGCAGAGAAACACTTTTCTTTTTTAATATAGTTTTTATTAAATTAATACATATACATTGTCCAAAAAATCAAACTGAGCTAACTATAGCATCGACTATGCCACTTTCTACCTCCTTTCCCCCAGATGCAACCGCCTTGGAATATTTTTATTGCTTTAAACACTATTTACCACTATACTTTCTAAATGTGCTTCTGTAGTTTGGTCAGCTATACAAATCTCAATTTTCTGAACAAATGGGGGACTTAGTTTCCTCGGGTACAAGAAGCCTGGAGGCAATGCAGGGCTGACACAGCACCTAATTTGCCCCAAGGATCCATCGGAAACCCCTGTTCTGCCTCTTCAGCATGTGGCTTTCTCATGCTTATCACCTCAGTATCTCAAGAAAGATGCCCCACATTCATCGGGCAAAGGGCACATTCCAGTCCCCCCACCCCCGCAATGATTTCTGATCACACATCACTGGCCAGGATGATGTAAAATGACCACCCTTCCTGACAAGAAAAATACATTTTGCAAAGCATGCTGCCACCCTGTGTTCTATAAACAAGGGAGAGAGGAGAAGGGACCCTGCGTTGGTTACCAGCAGTCTCAGAACACTGCTATTCCTTAATGTTTCCATTTCCCATTCAATGTCAATTTCCAGGGTGGGTAGTAAAAGCTTCAGTTCTCTTACATTACTTGTACCCCATTTGCCTTTCCAGTATTCTTCCAATATATCCTCAGTTGACCCTTAGACAACACGGGTCTGCACAGCACAGGCCCACTGACGTGGGCAACAGTTTGAAAAAACTCACAAACCACACAGCCTAGATATAGGGGAAATTTTTTAAGAAAAAGGTGTCTCGAAGTCATAAACCATATGTAGATACTAGCCTATTTTGTCATTAGTTACCATAAAATATACACAAATTACTAAATTTATCAAAACTTATACACAGAAACACAGACCCTACACACACGGCATCCCTCACAGTCAAAAAGGAGTGTACACAAAGACCTGCATGAAATTCACTATAGTACAGACCACACCACTATTGTAACTTTGTAACCACCTGCAATTGCTACTGTTCCTATTGGTCGTATCCATTTAAAAATGCCCTAGGGGGGCACCTGGATGGCTCAGTGAGTTAAAGCCTCAGCCTTCAGCTCAGGTCATGATCTCAGGGTCGTGGGATCAAGCCCCACATCTGGCTCTTTGCTCAGCAGGGAGTCTGCTTCCCTTCCTTTCTCTCTGCCTGCCTCTCTGCCTACTTATGATCTCTGTCAAATAAATTAATAAAATCTTTAAAAAAAATAAAATAAAATGCCCTAGGTTGGGAATCATCTCTCTGTGAACAGTTCATCTTTCCAGTAAGTTATGTATCAAAGTCAAAAGTGATCTTTCTTGGTTCTTCCCTATTTTTCTTCATGTTTAATGCACTACCATAAACCCTGAATAACATGTTCCAGGGGACTCATGCAGAGTGCCCACTCGTGATGCCGGAAGTGCTCCCAAAAAGTAGAGAGAACTATCGGGACATTAGGAGGAAAAGTTGACCTGTTTGATATGTACCATAGATTAATGTCTGCAGCTGTGCTTGTCCATCATTTCAAGATAAGTGAACCCAGCATAAAGACCACTGTAAAAAAAAAGAAAGAAAGAAAGAAAATTTGTGAAGCTTTTGCTGCAGCTATGCCAGCAGGAGCAAAAACCTTGCACGTTTTATAAAATACCTTTTTATTTCATAATGAAAACACAGCTTTTATTGGGGCACAAGGATTGCTATAAGAAAGGCATAACTAGGGCACCTGGGTGGTTCAGTCATTAAGCGGCTGCCTTCGGCTCAGGTCATGATCCTGGGGTCCTGGGATCGAGCCCCACATCAGGCTCCCTGCTCAGCTGGAAGTTCCCTCTCACATTCCCCCGGCTTGTGTTCCCTCTCTTGCTATCTCTCTCTCAAATGAATTATTTTATTTTATTTTATTATTTATTCATTTGAGAGAGAGAGAGAGACAGAGATGGAGAGAGAGAGCACAAGCAGGAGGAGAGGCAGAGGGAGAAGGAGAAGCAGACTCCCCACTGAGTCAGGAGCCCCACATGGGGTTCAATCCCAGAACCTGACCCAAGCCAAAGTCAGACGTTTAACCATCTGAGCCACCTAGGCACCCCTCTCTGTCAAATAAATTAATAAAATCTTTTAAAAAAAGAAAAGAAAAGAAAGGCATAGTAATAAGACTCTTAATGGTTCAAGAAAAAACGAAGTCCTTATATGACAAAGCAAAGGCAGGTGAAGGATATAAAGCTTGGGGACTGAATGCCAGCAAAGGAGAGTTTGATAATTTTAGAGAGCAGTTTGACTTTTAAAATGTCAAGCTAACAGGAGAAGCAGCTTCACCTGACCAAGATGCAACAGATGGGTTTCCAGACACTATTAAGAAAGTCACTGAGAAAGGATTTCTGCCGGAACAGGTTTTTAATGCATATGAACGTGCTCTATTTTGGGGGGCGGGAAATACCATAAAGGACATTTATGAGTAAGTGAGCATGAGGATTTAACGCACAAAGGGATAGGTTAACTCTTACTATTTTGTGCAAATGCACTTGGGTTTGTAATCAGGACTGCCCTTATCTGTAAAGCTGCTAACCCCTAACCCTTGAAGTGAAAAGATTAACATCAGTTGCCAGTCTTCTGGTTGTACATAAGAAGGCTTGGACAGTGAGAACTCTTCTGGATTGTTTCTATTGATGCTCTGTCCCTGAAGTTACAAAGCCACTTGCCAGTGAGAGACTGTCTTTTAAAGTTCTTTTGATACTGGGCAATGTTCCTGGCCAGGCAGAACCCTTTGAGTTCAACATCAAAAGTATCAAAGTGGTCTACCTTCCCCCAAATACAATGTCTCTCATTGTGTCTCTAGATCAGGGAGTAAAAAGGACTTTTAAAGCTCATTATACATGGTACTGTATGGAAAAGATGACCAACACTATGGAAGAAACCCTGAAAATAATGACATCATGCAAGTCTGGAAGGATTACACCACTGAAAATGCCATTGTTTAAACAGAAGACATCAAACCCAAATCAATACATTTCTGATGGAGAAAACTCTGTCCAGGTCTTGTGTATGGCTTCACTGGATTTAAGACAGAGCCACTCAAGGAAATAATAAAAGAGCTGTGGATATGACCAAAAAAATAAAACAAAACAAAAAGATGGGGTGTAAGGGGTTTCGAGATAATGGATCTTGGAGAAATTCAAGACCTGATAGACACCTTACAAGAGGAATTCACGTCTTGACTACTTGAGGAATTCACGTCAAGACTATTTGACAGAGATGAGTGCTTCTGAACCAGTGCCAGATGATGAGGAAGAAGGCATGGAACGAACAGTGCCAGGAAAAAATTGATTTTAGACAATCTGGCAGAAGGGTTCTAATCATTCAGGATTGCTTTTGATTCCTTCTGTGATATGGATACTGAAATTAAAGCAAATAATGGAAGGACTGGTACTTCATAGAAATATTTCTGGGGAATGAATAAGCAAAAAGACCAAAATTATGTTTTTTTTCCCATGAAGTGTTTCCATATTCTTTCCACCTCCTTCACCTGTTCTGTCTCTGCTACCCAAGACAGCAAGACCAACCCTTCCTTTTCCTCTTCAGTCTATTAAATATGAAAATGATGAGGATGAAGACCTTTATGATAATCTACTTCCACTTAATGAATAATCATGTCACATAATAAAGTTGTCTGTGGCATATCTGTGAGTGCCTTTGTGTGAAAATCTAATAAACGTACAGCAGGAATTGTAGATGTGTTTGTCACCCATAATAATCAGTGCCAAAGTATTCATCATACAGAATATCATGTGTAAAACTTGCATGGAAATAGATAGCTTATCCTTACGTAGGCATCAGGTGAGTGATATTTAATATAAAATTCCTAATGTGTTAGTTCTCTGTTTTACAACTTTGCTTCCAAAGAATTATATCATGGTACAGTATAATTGGAGAAACAGTGTTTCAGCCTATCATTACAGGCAAGTGGGTTTTTTTAATTTAACAATGTTTCTACTACAGCATTATGACTCTGACTATGCTGTAGCATTTTATAACAATTTATTCATAAGTGGATAGGTTAGGCTACAGTGAAGTAACTGTATCAAATTACACTAGGCTACCATAAAGCAATCATATTCCTTGCTCTTCATCATCAGGGCATGAATCATTACACAAAATCATTACCATAATTACAAGAAACTCAAAGTTTCTGTTTCACATTATCTTTTCTTTTTTGATGTCTGGTGTTAGTAATAAAATCACAACCACAGTGTTTTGTATCATACAAGACAATATTGATGTTGGTACTGACAGTTCATCTTGTAAACAGATAACAAAGTATCAATGCACTACAGTATTGTAAATGTATTTTCTCTTTATAATTTTCTTAAAAACATTTTTCTCTATCTCCCTTTATTGTAAAAATATGGTATCAATTGACTATTAATGCTATTAGGAAGGCTTCTGGTCCATAGTAGGTTATTAGTAGTTAAGCTTTGGGGGAGTCAAAAATCTTATAATTATACTTATAATTATACACATAAAAAAAATAAAATCTGAGGAATAAATTTAACCAAGGAGATGAAAGAACCATAGTCTGAAAATACAAGACACTGATCAAGGAAATTGAAGATGACACAAATGGAAGAATATACCATGGTCACAGATTGGAACACTTCATATCACTACATTCCATACTAACTCAAAGTCATCTAGAGATTCAATGGAATTCCTATTAAAATACCAATAACATTTTTTCACAGAACTAAAATAAATAATCCTAAAATTTGTATGGTACCACAAAAGATCTTGAATAGCCAGAAAAATCTTGGGAAAGAAGAACAAAGCTGAAGGTATCACAATCCCATATTTCAAGATACACTACAAAGCTGGTGAAATTGAAACAGTATGATTGGCACAAAAACAGATACATAGATCAACAGAACAGAAGAGAGAGTCCAGAAATAAACCCACAATTATTTATTGTTAACTATAATTATTAATTATTATTCTTATTATTGATATTTGTCAATTAATTTATGACAAAGGAGGCAAGAACATACAGTGGAGAAAAGATAATCTTTTTAATAAATGGTGTGGGTAAATGGGACAGCCACATGGAAAAGAATAAAATTGGGCCACCTTTTTATACCATACACAAAATTAAGCTCAAAATGAGTTAAAGACCTAAATGTAAGGCCTGAGAAGCATAAAAGCATAAAATGAAACACTGGAAATAATGTCTTAAATATCAGGCTTAGCAACATATTTATGGATATGTCTCCTCAGCTGAGGAAAACAAAAGCAAAAATAAACTATTGGGACAACACCAAAATAAAAAGCTTTTGCACAGGAAAAGAAATCATCAACAAAACAAAAAAGCAAACTATCAGGGAGAAGAAATTTACAAATAATACATCCAATAATGGGTAAACATATATAAAGAATTTATACAACTCAACAGACACACAAAAAGATAATCCAATTAAAGCATTAATAGAGCACCTGAATAGACAATTTCCCAAAGAAGACTGACAGATGGCCAGTAGTCATAGGAAAACATGCTCAACATCACTAATTATCAGGGAAATGTAAATCAAAACCACAATAAGAGAGCACCTCACACCACTGTGATTGGCTAGCATCAAAAAGACAAAAAATGTTGGAGAGGACATAGAGAAAAGAGAATTCTCAAGCACTGTTGGTGGGAATGTAAATTGATACGACTACTGTAGAAAACAGTATGGAGAGTCCTCAAAAAATCTAAAAATACAAATACCACATGATCCAGTAATCCACTATGGGGTATTTAGCCAAAGGAAAAGAAAACACTGATTTGCAAAGATATATTTTCACACCTCTGTTTATTGCTTATTTGCAACAGCCAAGATATGGAAGCAAAACAAGTGTCCATCAATAGATAAAAGGATCAAGAAGATGTGGTGTACATATACAGTGGGGAGTTATTCAGCCATAAAAAAAAACAATGAAATCTTGCCATTTGTGAAAACATGGGTGGACCTAGAGTATATTGTGCTAAGTGAGATTAAGTCAGACAAAGACAAATACGTATGATTTCCCTTACGTGTGGAATCTAAAAAACAAATGAACAAATTAAATAAGTTTTCATTTTTTATTTATATTTTTTTTAGTTTCACATTTTAACTTAAATTCCAGTTAGGTACCTAAGTGCAATATTAGTCTCAGGTATAGAACTTAGTGATGCATCACTTATAAACAACACCCAGTGCTCGTCACAAGTGTCCTCCTTAATGAAGCACATTTTTAGACACAGAGAACAAACTACTGGCTGCCGGAGAGAGGTGATGGGGGGATGGGTGAAATATATAAAGTGGGTTAAGAGGTACAAATTTATGTTTATATAGTAAATAAGTCATGAGGATAAAAAGTACACTATAGGAAATAGAGTCAATAGTATCATATTAACATGAGAGATGATAATTAAACTTACTGTGGTGAACATTTCATAACTGTAAAAGCAGTATGTTGTACACCTGAAACTAATACTACGTTTCAATAGAAAAAGATATTTAGTAGGCGAAATTTAATGAACTGGTTAATGGTTAATGGAGAGGCAGTAAGTTGGATCAGTCAAGAATATACTCCTAACTGTAACACGGAGGACATTAGGAAAAAGAAAGGAAAAGTGAATTGGGGGAATCGGAGGGGGAGACGAACCATGAGAGACTGTGGACTCTGAGAAACAAAATGAGGGTTTGGGTGGGGAGGAGGGTGGGGTGGTTGGGTGAGCCTGGTGGTAGGTATTAAGGAGGGCACGTATTGCATGGAGCACTGGGCGTGGTGCATAAACAATGGATCTTGGAACACTGAAAAAATAAATTTTTTAAAAAAGAATATATTCTTAACTCTCACATATATGATCAAATGGTCTTTCATAAGGGTGCCAAGACTATTTAATGGGGAAAGAAAAGTCTTTTCAACAAATCATGTTGAAAAAAATATATCCATATGCAAAAAGAATGAAGTATACCTTACTTATACCATAGGAAAAAATAACTCAAAATGCATCAGGGTCCTAAACACAAGACCTAAAACTACCAAACTCTTAAAAGAAAATGGAGAAAGCCTTATTGAATTTGGTGATGACTTCTTGGATATAACACCAACAACATAAGCAACAAAAGCAAAAGTAGATAAATTTTGACTACATCGAATTTTAAAACCTCTGTGCCTCAAAGACACAATCACTAGGGTGAAAAGGCAACTTACGGAATGGAAGAAAATAATTACAAATCATATATCTGGATAAGGAGCCAAAATCCGGAATATATAAGGAACTCCTACGAGTCGACAATAACAAAAATTCAAATAATCTGATTTTAAAATGGGCAAAGAACTTAAAAAGACATTTCTCCAAAGAAGATATACAGAGGTCAATAAGCATAAAAAAGATGCTTGATATCATTAATTATTAGAGAACTATAAATCAAAACCACAATGAGATATCATTTCATACCCATTAGGATGGATGTTATTTTAAAAAAAGAAACAGAGGGGCTCTTGGATAGCTCAGTCAGGTAAGCATCCACCTCTGGTTTTCACTCAGGTCATGATCTCAGGGGTTGTCATTTCGAGCCCCACATTGGGCTCCATGCTCAGTGCAGAGTCTGCTTGAGGTTCTCGCTCTCACTTGCTCTGGCACTCTCTGCCCCTCCCCACTCACATGCTTTCTCTAAAATACTCTTAAAAAAACAAAAACAAAAACAGAAAACAAGTGTTCACAAGGATGTGGAGAAATTAGAACTCCTGTGTACTGCTGGTGAAAATGTATAATGGTGTAGGCATTACAGAAGACAGTACAGCAGTTCCTCAAAAAAATAAAAATAGAATTACCCTAATGCCTAGCAATAACTCTTCTAGGTATAAATCCAGAAGAATTGATAGCAAGGTCTCAAAAATATATTTGCATACTCACAGTCATAATCACATTATTCACAATACCCAAGAGGCGAAAGCAATTCAAAGGTCAATTGACAGATGAATAGATAAACAAAATGTGATATATACATGCAGTGGAGTGTTATTCAGTCTTAAAAAGGAAGGAAATTCTCACACATGCTATAACATGTTTGAAACTTCAGGACATTATGCGAAGTAAAATAAGCTCATCATAAAAAGGCAAAAATGCCCTAGGATTTCATTTTATATGAGGTATCTAGACTAGTCAAACTCATCCAAACAGAAAGTGGAATGGTGGTTGTCAGAGGAAAAGGGGAATGACAAGTTGTTATTTAAGGCATAGAGAGTTTCAGTTTTGCAAGATGAAAAAGTTCTGGAAATTGGTTGCACAGCAATGTGAATGTACTGAAAACTGAACTGTACACTTAAAAATGGTTAAAATGGTAAAATTTATGTTATGTGTATTTTACCACAATTTTTAAAAAGAACATACCTGGGACACCTGGGTGGCTCAGTTGGTTGGACAACTGCCTTTGGCTCAGGTCATGATCCTGGAGTCCCGGGATCGAGCCCCGCATCGGGCTCCCAGCTCCATGGGGAGTCTGCTTCTCCCTCTGACCTTCTCTTCACTCGTGCTCTCTCTCACTGTCTCTCTCTCAAATAAATAAATAAAATCTTTAAAAAAAAATTTTTTTTAAATTTTAAAAAAAGAACACACCTGTTTTTCTCCTAACATAGACAAATAAAATCTAAATTACATCTGTTACAAAATACTTGGAAATTCTTGATGATTTATAACAAACACCTTTTTTTAAATGCATGGAAAATCTTACAAAGTCCCATGAAATCTCCTATCATATATAACCTGACAAGCCCCAAATTTACACATATAATGTGGGCAATTTCCTCTGAATTCTTCAAGACTGACATGTCCAACTGTCAATCAACATCTGAATTTGAGTGGTGTAACATACATCTCCAGCTTAAGACCTAAGTGTCCGAAACCAAATTCTTGATTTTCCTCCATAAATCTGTTCTATCCTGTTTTCCTCATCTCAATAAATAGCAATGCATTTCTTGCCAGTTATGCAGGCCTGTAAACTATGAAGTCTCTCACATATTTTTGGTATTAATTCCATCATCCAACCCTATTTTCTTCACCTTCCAACAATATCCAGAATCTCATGACTTTTCAGCACCTTCATTGTAACTGCATCTACCCCATCATCACCCTTCACCACACTATTGCAATGACATTCAATTTTGTCTCCCTGTTTTCAATCTTGGGCCCTATGGTTCATTTTTCAACTATATCCAGAAAAATCCATTTAAAATAGAAATTGGGTCACATTCTTATTTGTCATACCTTTGCTCAAAACACTTCAATGATTTTTTCATCTTACTCAGAGTAAGAGCAAAAGATTTCATCCTGACTCACAAGACCCTACATGTTCTGGTCTCTCGTTACCCCTGTGGCTTAATATATAACCATCTTTACCCCTTATTTATTACCTTCCGGTCTCACTACTTTCTTGGCTTTAACTCAACAGGATATAAGGTTTGGGGCCTGAAATCCCTGCGTAAGCCTAAATCTCCAAAGGGGTAGACTAGAAAAAATATATCCACTGATAATGAAAGATAACAAAGAAGCTCCTCAGTTTGGTCCTAATCTCTTATAAAGAAGGCAAAATCTCACCTGTGTCCTGCCTTGATAAAGAAATTCTGATGTATAATACTATCTGTCCAATTCAGGAAACCCCAACCCAATAACTAAGAAAGTAAACAAGTAAGCTGGGGATAATGCATTAGGGTAACTTAACACAAACACATGGAAACCGTTTCTGGATTCATACGCTCTAAACAAAGCACACAGGATTACCATAGATAAATTTCACCAATCATAAAATCACTATCTAGAATTACACAAGACAACCATCCTACATAAGAATAGAAGATATCTGGCAATTAGACCTCCAATAACTTTAGATGAGAGTTATCATTAAAGAATATAATTATTTAAAGTTATTAAAGGAAGAGGAGGGGCTTAGAAGTGAAGGAGGAGAACTCTGAGTTCATCCTGTCCTATGTTCTCACCTATAATCTACATCCAAGTCAATAAACCAGAGGGTGATCTGAACACTGGCAGCACAAACTCCACAACTAAATACAGAGAAGAAATTGAATCTGCAAGGTTAGGAAGGTCAGAAAGGTGGAGGAGGCTACCCACAGGAGGGACAGAGTTGTGCACTCAGGGTAGAGGCACAGCCCTTGCACCAGGAGTTCACAAGGGGAAGACTAAACCCCGTAAGGTTTGGCTTTAAAAATCAGACAGACTGAATTTTGTGGGTTTGTAAAACCAGTGGCACTTGGAGCCTAGAGCTTTAAAAGTTGGCGACTCAGCATTAGGTGACCCAGGAGGGTGAGTGATAACTGGTCACTGCCCTTAAAGGGACAGCAGCCTCCATGGAGAGGTAACATAAAAACAGTTCAGATGATGCTAAAGGGAAATAGGAGACAGATCTGTTCATACTGATTTTGGAGTGTTTGGGGGCATCTGTCTGAAAATAAGGGAGCTGGCAGGTAACATTTTCCAAACTACCCTACCAGAATAAACACAGAGACACTGTGGGAAGAAGGACTACATAGACACTTGCTCCCTAACCCACTAGCAATGCACCATGCCCATGAGTTCTCCTGAGGACTCACCTACTCCAAGCCTGCTAATCTCAGCCCAAGCCTCAGGGCAAATTTTGTTAAAGCCACCTGTGTGTCCTGCCCACCAGATGGGTGCACAGCACACAGTGCAGATCTACTGCATCTCACCCAGCCATGTGCCCCCACACATGCTGGATGGAAGAGATAACAGGATGAAAGAAGCAGAAGAACAAATTAGTGACCTAGAAGACAGAGTAATGGAAAGTAACCAAGCTGAACAAAAGAGAGAGAAAAGAATTACGCAAAATGAAAATAAACTTATGGAACTCTTTATCAAACATCATATGAATATTATTATAATATTACATTATATTGTAATATCTATGTAATATATTGTCATATCTATGTAATATATATTACATTATATGTATATGTAATACATTATATGTATATTTAACGCATTACATGTAATACATATCACAATATATTGTAATACAATATAATTTACATTGTAATTTACAATTGTAAATTGTAATTTACAAATTTACATTGTAAATGTAATATTATAATAATATTCATATTGTGGGAGTCCCAGAAGAAGAGAGAAAAGGGAGCAGAAAATTTATTTGAAGAAATAATAGCTGAAAACATCCTTAATTTGGGGAAGGAAACAGATATCCACTACCTAACTTGCTTACGCCATGCCCTGCCCCCACCAGCTGGGCCTGTCTCAGTCTTGACCTCCTGTGGAGGACACATGCACCTTGTTAAAACTGTACCCCCATCCATGGTCACTTTGCAGAGCAGCCCTGGCTGGCCCTGGTCTCTGCAGTGGCTGCACATCCCCTGTGGAAGAGCACCAGCAAGCCGAGCTTACAGAACTGCACCCATACATACACACTTTGTGGGGAGGCCCCAGCCTGGACTCAGCACCTGTGCCCCCTGTGGAAGAGCACCAGCACAGTCTTGTTAAAAGGGCACACATCACCCATTACTTTTAAGAGCAAGAAATGCAGGTGACTTTGCTAACACAAAGATACACAGAGTTAAGCAAAATGAGGACATGGAGAAATATGTTACAAATCAAAGAAGAGAACAAAAAATTATAGCAAGAGATTTAAGTGAAACTGCGATCATATGCCTGACAAAGAAATTAAAGTAATGATCATAAAAATACTCACTGGAGGGAAGGTGAACCATGAGAGACTATGGACTCTGAAAAACAATCTGCCAGGTTTTGAAGGGGCAGGGGTGGGAGGTTGGGGGAGCCAGGTGGTGGGTATTAAGGAGGGCACATATTGCATGGAGCAGGATTGGGAGGGAGACAAACCATAAGTGACTCTTAATCTCACAAAACAAACTGAGGGTTGCTGGGGGGAGGGGCTTTGGGAGAAGGGGGTGGGATTATGGACATTGGGGAGGGTATGTGCTTTGGTGAGTGCTGTGAAGTGTGTAAGCCTGGTGATTCACAGACCTGTACCCCTGGGGATAAAAATATATGTTTATAAAAAATAAAAAATTAAAAAAAAAACAATGAATTCTGTTATGCTGAAAAGAAATAAAAAAATAAAAATAATAAATAAATAAATAAAAGGATTAAAAAAATACTGGACTTGAGAAGAGTAGAAAACATCAGTAAGACCCTTATCACAAAAAAAGGTAAAAAAAAAAAAAACAGATGATGAACACAATAATTGAAATTAAAAATAAAGTTTTTGGAACAGTAGACTAGAGGAAGCAGAGGAATAAATTAATGACCTAGAAGATAGAGTAATGGAAAGGAATCAATCTGAGCAAGCAAGAGAAAATATACAAAATGAAAATGGACTTAGGAAACTCAGTGATTCCATCAGACATAATAACATTTGCGTAATAGGGATCCCAGGAGAAGAAAGAAAAAGAGAGAGGGATTCCAGGAGAAGAGAGAAAATTTATTTAAAGAAATAATACTGGGTGTGGTGCATAAACAATGAATTTTGGAACAGAAAAAAAAATTTAATTTAAAAAATAAAAAATAAATTTAACTTAAATTTAAAAAAGAAATAATAGCTGAAAACTTCCCAGATCTGGAGAGGGAAACATATCCAGATCCAGAAAGCACAGGGAACACCGCCCCCCCAAATAAACCCAATGTGGTCCACATCAAGGCACATAGTAATTAAATTGGAAGAGTAGTCAAAAGAAAAGTTTTAAAAGCAGCAAGAAAGGGGGGGAAATGACGTACAAGGGAAACTCCATACAGCTATCCAATTTTTCAACAGAAACTTTGCAGGGCAAAAGGGAGTGGCATAATATATTTGAAGAACTGAAAGGCAAAAAGTCTACAACCAAGAAAACTCTATCCAGAAAGGCTATCATTCAAAATATGAATATATAAAGACTCTCTGAGACAAATGAAATTAAAGAAGTTTGTGACCAATAAACCAGCCTTATAAGAAATATTAAAGGACACACTTCACGTGAAAAGGAAAAAGTGTGAGACTCTGAAAAGCAAAAAACACAAAAGCAATAAAAGTAAGTGTACCTGTAAAACTCAGTTAAGGGATTCACAAAATAAAAGGCTGTAAAATATGACACCGTATACTTAAAACGTCAGGGGCAGGGAAGGAGTAAAGAATGGATTCAAAGTTAAGAGGCCATCAACTTCATTTAGATTAAAGGATGCATTAGATGTCCTATACAAACCTACTGGTGACCACAAATCGAACACCAGTAATAGATATGTAAAAATAAAGAGAAAGAAATCCAAGTTTATCACTAAAGAGAAAGACAACAGACCATGGAAGAAGGCAAGAGAAGACAGAATCAGAGAAAAACTACAAAAATAACCACAAAACAAGTAACAAAATGGCAATCAGTACATATCATTTCAAACCTAAAGGCACTTGCAGATGGAAAGTGAGGTGATGGAGGAACATTTATCATGCAGATGAATATCAAAAGAAAGCTGAGATAGCAATAAATACTCAGAGCAGAAAAAATAGACTGGAACAAAGATTGTAATAAGAGACAAAGAAAGAGACTATATAAGGACAAAGGGGACAATCCAAAAAGAAGATATAACAATTATAAACATTTACGCATCCAACATGGGAGCACCTAAATACACAGAATCGTTAATAACAACCACAAAGGAAATAACTGAAAGTAATACAGTAACAGTAGGGGACAGTAACACCCACTTACACCAACACACAGATAATCCAAACGGAAAGTCAACGAGGAAAGAGTGGCTTTGAATGACACACTGGAACAGATGGATTTAACAGATATATTCAGGACATTCTATCCTAAAACAGCAGAATATACTTTCTTTTCAGGTGCACATAGAACATTCTCCAGAATAGATCACATATTAGGTCACAAAACAAGTCTCAATAAATTCAGGAAAGAATGAAGTCATACCATGCATCTTTTCTGACCACAATGCTATGAAACTAGAAATCAACCTCAAGAAAAAGTCCTCAATAAATACACAGAGGTTAAAGATCATGCTACTCAACAATGAATGGGTCTACCAAGAAATGAAAGAAGGAATAAGATATTACATGGAAACAAACAAAATGCAAACACAGTGGTACAAGCTTTGGGATGTAGCAAAAGTGGTTAAAAGTGGGAATTTAATAGCAATAATGGCCAACCTCAAGAAGCAAGAAAAATCTCAAATAAACACCTAAAGCAGCTATAAAAAGAACAAACAAAACCCAAAACTAGTAGAAGGAAGGAAATAATAAAGATTAAAGGAAACCGTCAACAAACCTAAAAGGCAGCCTATGGAATGGGAGAAGATATTTGCATACGACATAAGAGATAAAGGGCTGGTATCCAAGATCTATAAAGAACTTACCAATCTCAACACCCAAGAAATAAACAATCCAGTTAAGAAATGGACAGAAGACATGAAGAGACATTTCTCCAAAGAAGACATACAAATGGCCAACAGACACACGAAAAAAATGTTCTACATCACTCAGCATCAGGGAATCAAAACCACAATGAGAGGGGTGCCTGGGTGGCTCAGTGGGCTATAGCCTCTGCCTTCAGCTCAGGTCATGATCCCAGGGTCCTAGGATCAAGCCCCGCATCGAGCTCTCTGCTCCGCGGGGAGCCTGCTTTCTCCTCTCTCTGCCTACCTCTCTACCTACTTGTGATCTCTCTGTCAAATAAACAAATAAAATTTAAAAAAAAAACCCACAATGAGATACCATCTCACACCAGTCAGAATGGATATAATTAACAAGCCAGGAAACAACAAACATTGGTGATGATGTGGAGAAAGGGGAACCCTCCTATACTATTGGGAATGCAAATTGGCACAGCCACTCTGGAAAACAGTATGGCATTTCCTCAAGAAGTTAAAATAGAGCTATCCTATGACCCAGCAATTACACTACTGGGTATTTACTGCAAAGATACAAAGGTAGTGATCCGAAAGGGCACCTGCACCCCAATGTTTATAGCAGCAATGTCCCATGATAGCCAAACTGTGGAGGGAGCCCAGATGTCTATCAACAGATGAATGGATAAAGAAGATGTGGGGTGTGTTTGTGTGTGTGTGTGTATATTTACACATATATGTATGTATATATATGTACACACACACACATGCGCACACATATATACACAGTGGAATATTACTCAGCCACCAGAAAGGATGAAATCTTACAGTTTACATCAACAGGGATGGAAGTGGAATGTATCATGCTGAGCAAATTCAGCCAGTCTGAGAAAGACAATTATATGGTTTCACTCATATGTGGAATATAGGAAACAGGGCAGAGGATCATAGGTGAAGGGAGGGAAAACTGAATGGGAAGAAAGCAAAGAGGGAGGAAAACCATGAGAGACTCTTACCTGTAGGAAACAAACTGAGGGCTGCTGGAAGGGAGGTGGTTGGGGAATGGGGTAACTGGGGGATGGGCATTAAGGAGGGCATGTGATGTGTGGGGTGTTATATGCAACTGGTAAATTACTAAATTCTACATCTGAAACTAAAGGTGTACTATATGTTGGCTAATTGAATTTAAATTTTAAAAAGGTTAAAGCCAAACTAAATTATATAGAAATTTTTAAAATGGAACAGATAAATGAAACAAGAAACTCATTAAAACATCAATAAAATGGATAAACCTCTAGCCAGACTCATCAAGAGAGAAACTCAAATAAATAAAATCGCAAATGAAAGAGGAAAAATAACACCACCACAAAAATATAACTTTATAAGAGAATATTGTAAAAAATTATATGCCAACCAATTGGACAACATAGAATGGATAAATTTTTAGAAACACATAACCTACCAAAACTGAAGAAGGAAGAAACAAAAAAAAACTTTTTAAAAGATTTTATTTATTTATTTGACAGACAGAGATCACGAGTAGGCAGAGAGGCAGGCAGAGAGAGAGGAGGAAGCAGGCTCCCTGCTGAGCAGAGAGCCCAATGCGGGGCTTGATCCCAGGACCCTGGGATCATGACCTGAGCTGAAGGCAGAGGCTTTAACCCAC